>NW_024352947.1:1655360-1728666 GCF_902729225.1 Pteropus medius | reverse complement strand
AACTCTACCACCACTATCACCACCCTCCTCGAAATGAGGTCTGCCCCACGGCTAGTGTGACTAGTGCAGCCAAACGGCAGCATGAGTCAGATGAGATCGCTTCTCCCGCCTGCGAGCCCATTCTCTTCAGCCACTACCCGGTCACGCCCCCTGCCCCTGCCCCTTTCACGCCCGCCCCTCCCTCCTCGCCCAGCGCGGGCCACACGGGTCATCATTATAAATGTCTTCTTGGCTGTATCCCCAGCTCCCTTTCCTCTGCCACCCCCCTTCCTCCCTCATAACTCACTAGGCAAACCCCAAATCTGAGTAAATCCAAGTCATCACACAGTCATGCTGGCTAGCCCGATTGAAGTCAACGAGCATCCCTCAATCTCCCCTCACTGTTTCCCAGGCTGATGATGCCCCCCCACCCAGCCCCTTCCAGGGATGAAGGCCTTAAAGATGCCATCGGATAAAGTGTCCAGCCAGCCAAGTACCTGGCTGAGAGCAAAGGTAAAGTGAGACGTGTAGTGACACGCAAGTTGTAACATCAACTATGGCCTTGTGATCAGTTAGCAAAATGAGGACTGTTGTGGGTTAGCAGTCATATCTTCCTCCTGTCTGTGACGTGTGTGTATGGAGACGTGTGCATTGTGTATTCACAGAGACAGTGAACAAGCCACTGATCCCTCCTCCCATTTTAAACCATCACTTGCCTCTTCTAGATTAAAAAAATCTACTTCCACAATGGCCACTGGTGTAATCGAGCCCTCACCAAGCCCCCTGACGTTCTGTCACCCCCTGCCCCCCATGCTGTTGAGATGCTCGGGGGCTGAAAATCAGAGGCCCGTGGACCTTTGGGCTCAGGGTCAGCTTGGAGTTCCCCTGAGGGTCAGGCAGCGCTGAGCCAGAAAATGAGCCATCGATTACACGCTGTTTCTATGGAAACTGCTAACACAATCAGGCATCAGCTGGGCCTTGCCTGGAGCACCCAAGATGGCCTCTCAGCCTCATCCCTCTGATGCTGAGCTGCTCTAAGGAACGGCTGTGAGCACACGGAGCTTTCACTACCTGAAGCCTCGCTTCAAATCACTGCTCGAAGTTAGACAACTTAAAATGCAAATCCTACCAGTTCCACTTGGATTCTGAAGCCGAATGTCATTTAGTTGGCCTCCCTCCAGAAACGGAGGCAGAGGAAGAACCGGCATAAACTCCCTTATCTGTCTTCAAAAGAAAAGCTTTCTAAGACGTCTCTCTAAATTGAAGACACTGGTGAAAACAGACAGAGCCTAATTCTGGGTAATGACTCAGCCCCTAGAGGTTGGGCCAAGTTCACAAATTGGACGGAGACCCCAGCTGGACCTGTCCTCCTGGAAGTCTGACCAGACACCTGTGTGCGTAGCCAGGCCCAGCCAGGGTGCCCCACTGCCAGCCGCCTGGGTGGTCTGCGCTTGGGCACAGCTGCCGAAGAGGAGCACGGGCCGGGCCAACATGTTTGCATCTGGCAAAAACATCCCGCAGCTGCAGGCTCCCCTGCCGACCGTGTTCCGGCTTTTCTTGCCCTTCCCAGCCCGTGTGGTCATCTTGTTAGCATGCGCACAGAGGACACGGCAGTAAGCTGTCTGTTTCTGCCCAGAGCACACTGAAGAGGCTGGGTTTGCTTTCTTTCTCAGCTGGACTGATTCTCCCTTTGGAGCTGGTGGAAGGTGCCGGAGATGGGATGCGGACCTCCCATCAGAGAAAGTCTCAGAGAAGTGAGCAGCTGGAGACCTTTCTGGGGAGCCCCTTTCAAGGGCAAACCCCGTGAAGGAAGGAGTGACAACCCAGGGTGTCCGCAGCGTGTTCAGAGGGGCCTTCAGCAGTTTAGGGAAGAAACCACAGAAGAAAAGGTTTGGTCTTTGTCCATGAAACGACTAATAACAAGCACAGAGAAACGCTGGGAACAGTCATCTCCAGGTGGGTGGTGGTGCCTGAAGCCTGGTGGCAGCTGAGGGGAGGACCGGGTCAGGTTGTCATCACTGACATGTTGCGGTACTTCTCCCTGTTCAGAGTGTTCTGAACGCTTATTATCCCATCAGCGTGGGGTGGGAATGAGTCAGGAACGTTGTCTCAGAGTAGATGAGCTCAAACTGGGTCAGATAGAGCCTCCTCCTCTCAAACACATATGCTGGCACGGGACGGTGCTGGGCGAGCCATGAGGAATCACACGCGAGTGTGATCACAACTGTCCCATCCGCACGGGCTCGTCTCCCTGCAGCTTACAGGGGACGATGCGCTCATGATCTTATGGCAACATCACACGAGAACCCGAAAAACACCTCAGATTTTAGGAAACTGAGGCCCAGAGATGCTAAATGAGTTTCCTGCCATACGAGGCGCTCGGGGGCCAGGCCCTCAAGACGCCTCACCCACTGGGAGACGAGGCCGGTCCCTCACTGCAGGGCTTTGCCAGGAGCATGAACGGATGCCGCAAGCCCACTGACCACATGGGTGTGGAGGCTCCGGCACGGGTGCCTCTGCGGTGGCCCATATCCATTTCACATGCGGCGCTCTGCACTCCCGATAAAACAGGTCGTGGCCCAGACGCCAGGCCATCTCTGCACGCACCACACTGGCTCCAACACCATGTCCTGCGACAACACAACATCCTGGTGCTCAGAAACTGTGAGAAAACCTGGCGTGGGGGGCCTCCCCCTCTGTAACAGTCTGATCTGAAAGCACTTCTGGGGGCGGGGAGGGGGGGGGACCCCAAGGATGACGTGCACTGTCTCTCAGCTCCTCACTTCGCTGCTTTCCTGAGCTCTTCCTGGTGCTTCTGCACAGAAACTGGCAGGTGAGGCAAGGCGGAGAGAAGCTGGCAGAGAGGAAGCCCCGAAGCTGGGGCCCTGACCTCAGGACCCCCACCTCAAGGGGGAGCTGAGCTGCCATCACTGGCCCAGCCGCCTTCTCTCCTGGAGGTGGAACCGTCAGAGCCGAACGGCTGAGCCCCTCGGAACTGTGGCAGCCGGGCATGTCACGTAGTCCATGCTTGGCCCTCACAGGACAGGAATCTTGCTTCTCATGAGCAGAGAGCCCAGGACGGCTCCCCGGGGCAAGCTCAGTGCAGGCAGCCTGGGGATGAGCTGGGTGCTAACGCTGCTCCCAGAAATCAGTGTGAGGCATCAACTAAAGGTGGCCTGGTCAGCCACGAAGTGCTAACGTGATGGCTTAACACAGATGAGGAGAGACCCAGGAATCAAAAGTAGGAGAAAAAAAGTCAGTTCTCAAATAATACATAAGGAAGAATTCCACGGAAATATCACGCCCGCCCCCCTCCCGCCGGGAATCCACTTATTTCTGAAAGCACAGAGGCGATGCAAACGGGTAGGAAAAGGTCTGGAAGATCGCTGACCAGTCTTATGACAGCGGTCGTCTCTGAGAGGGCGCGGGGCTTGGTTAGCGGGGATGGACAGAGGGCTCTTTGGCTTTCTGTTCCACGTGATTTCGTGTGCAAACGTGTCCACACATTACTTGCATAATCAGAACGAAGCTAATGTGAAGTCCTCGCCGCACAGTGAACGACTGGGTGGTGCTCCAGGACGCGGCACAGACCCTCTGCGCACCCTGCTGTGCTGTCACCGGTAGGCCGCTTTCACCCACTGGTCCGGAGGCCCGTGCACCTGCCTGTCTCCTTGCTGAGCCATGAGGGCTGTGGGCACAAGCCAGCTTCGAATCTGTCCCTCCGGCACAGAGCAGTACTCGGTGCCCTGAGCCTAGTGCCCTGACCGAGTGAATGAATGAATGCATGAATGGTGTGAAGCGATGCTACCTTCTGTCATTCACAGGGGACAGGGGCAGAGGCTGCAGCCTCCCAAGGCCGTCTGTAACTGACAGCAGGCTGCAACTGTCAAAGTCTGTTTGTAATGTAGCTGCTGTTCCACGTCTAGGTCTTCAAAGAAGGCTTTATAACACTCTACTTCCCCAAATTCTTAAAAACATGGTGTGCGTAGACAAAGGCAGGCAGTCTTGCACAAGGAGCCCTCCCAGTGGCTAAGGCCGCGCCGGCGCGGCTGTCCCGGCATGCCTTTCCCGTGCCACGCTCTCGTGACTAACACCCCGGCACCCTCCCTCTCCTCTCTTCCCACGCTCCACAGCGCGGCTTCCCGCTCACTCCGCGTGGTGACAAGGCTGCCGGGACGCTGACCCCAACCCTGGATTGCTGAGCACGAGTAATTCCAGCTCCAACATTCTGAGTCTGGGCACTGACCGCTTAGCCACACCTAACGGGTACACCGCCAGCTAAGGCCAGTGCTTAATCACTGTCACGGATGGCATGGGGCATGGCAGACTTCTGGAAGCTGTAAAGGTGAGCATGAAACCCTTTTGTATGACTGACTGTAAGAAAGGAAACCCTGTCTCCAGATGAAATGGCACTCCCAAAGGCTTGGCTTGGAGGCAGCAGTGGTGGCCCGAAGCTGGGCAGAAAAGGACAGACGCTTCCTCTTATTCACGCCTTTGTCAAGCACCTGCCCTGCCCAGAAGTTTGGACAGGTCATGTCAGGTTCACAGGCCAGTCTCTGAATGTTCCCAGAGGACCTAGCGTCTGAAATGAAATGAAATGATCCAAAGGCAGGTGACTTATCTTACCCAGAGAAATTCCACTGACAACCCTGCCAGGCGTCCTCATATTTGGCGACACTGTGACAGCGGGTCAGAAGTCCCTGCTGAGCAGCAGAAAGCTGCTGAGTGGGCAGAGCTAGGGCCACAGTGAAAATCTGCATGTGTCGCCCACATGGCCTTTCTACTTCCTGGCAGCCTGAGGTGGTCTCCTCTTCGCCGTCACCATCCATGTGAACTGTCATGGTGTCCAACAGCAGCAGCTCACCCGTCCTCAGCTGAGACAGGTATGTGCAACCTGGATAAACCACTGATTATCTGCACATACATCCCAGCCCAGAAAACTCACACTCAAGCAATCTGCAATTCTTAATCATGTGGAATCGGGCTTATCCTGAATTATGTGAAAGATTTTGTGGAACGGAATGCACATCAATTTTCCCTTTTCTAGAGGTAAATCCATGCCTCTTTTCAGCATTCTGTCCATCAAGCTAAGAACACATTTTCTTTTAAGTACAAGTAAGTTCAGTGAACCCCCCTGCTTCAAAACCCACTGGCAGCTGCTAGCTGGCTGGGGAATAAGAGCCAGACCCCTGCCTGGCTCTCCAAGCCCTTCACCGTGTCACCCCAACACTCGGCCCTGGTCTGCGTCTCCCCGTTCGCCGGCACGCACTGTAGGCCTGGACTCAGCAGGATGGCCTGCCATTTCCAGAACACAGTTCAGGTGTCATGAAGCGTCATCGTATGATTTTAAGGAGCTGGATCCAGCATACAGTTAGACGTGAGCAATTCAAATACGCACTAAATTCATTCATTCATTCCTTCATTTGGTAACTTGTTCATTGACTCATCTCACCAGTGATTTTACCAGGTACCATGCCAGGATGTAGTGACAGAAAGGTAGGAGTGAACATGAACAAGATACGTCCTGATCTCAAGGAGCTTATATTCTTTTATGTTAAAATGTAAAATTGCTCCTATTTGAATGTTTTTGGCCTACAGCACATATGCTTACCCAACTATTTCCAGGCGATTTCTCAGCTAAGGAACAGGAGTTGTCCCCCTAGAGCAGTCAGAACCGAAATGGGCCCACGGTGGGTCCCTGTGACACGCGGACAGGCCTGGACATTACGCTGAAATTGTCATGAGGTTTATGAGTCATACAATCACTGACCTTCCTGAGGTGCGTGGGAGTGGGGAGAGCCAGTGCTCAAGTTGACAGTGGTCTAAGGTTTGTGACTTTTATGGCCTTGATGTGAAAGCAGATCTCTAAAGTGTGAGGACACTGAGGTCTGGGCCTAAGATGCTTTGGCTACAAATGACACCTCAAAATTGGCTGCCGTATAGGCCCAAACTCAAGTCAGAACAATAATATCCCATCCTCGTGAAGACCAGAAGGGAACAGGGGACACAGCACAAGTAGGGAAGACATCTCCAAATCTGGTCAGTCACAAATCCCTGAAAGGCGCAGAAGGCAAACGCCAGCTATTGGAGGCCTTCGTCAGCCACGATCTGGGCTGGGTGACCCTCATGGCCGCAAGTCCATGGGAGACCTCCACGGCCGCCTCCCACTTTTCCATACAGACGTAACCCGTGGACCTGGGGGCGTCCCTCCGCCAGAGACTAATGGGGGAAGCCAGCCATTTCTCGGCCCGTCTGGGCGAACCGTCACCATAAGCACGGAGGTGGGGCTCCCCCGTGAGACACAGTTGTAAACCCAAGGCCACTGGTCTCCTGTACTCTCTCTACAAGCATGCAAGATTTAGGCTGCTTCGAGAATATGTCTACTTGTAATGGGGTCCTGGTCCTGTAAGGGTGAAAATCCTCCCAAACATCTGCGACCTGAAGATGCTACACCGTGCTCAAGCAGAATCGAGGACGGCCCCATCCTGAGTAGGCGGTATGTCATTTCTGAACTCCATTTCCCACCCAACTTCTCTGAGATTCCAGAAACAGGACAACCCCTTTCGTGCTCCAAAAGCATAGAACACTTGAATATCTGGAGTTGGGAGGGTGGCGACGAGCTTGGAATCCAGGGACCCATCTAGCCTTCAGGAGGTCGCTTCTGTTCTTTCCTAATTTTCCTCCTACAGACATATTTCTGGAACCTTCCACAATACATAATTTCTTAAGAGAGGCTTCTTTAAAAATATACACGTCTTAAGGGCAGGCACCTCAGGCTGCAAAAGTTTGTTGGTTCCAGGCCGGAAAAGGCTGTTGTTTTCCACTGTGTGGACCAGGCTTTGGGGACGGGTCAGTCCCGTTCAAGATTCTTTCTGAACGCACCTGGATGGGACCAGCAGAGGCCTGACCGCACAGGCACAGGCGACACCTACGAGACACACACGCCTTGTGAGCCGCCTGCCCTGCTGTCCGGCCACACTTCTTTCTGGCTGTTCCTCAGCAATAATCGTGACCAACGAGCAGAGAAACATGGCTTGTTAGAGTGATAATCACGTATTTTAAAATGTTTGGACTGAAAAGCTACTTCGCCTCCTGCCTCACGACGCTTTCCTCACCCGAAACACAAATCCACTGCAAGCTCAGAACAGGCTATTTTTCTGATGACAAGGATATTCTGATGTCTCTTGAAAGCGAGTGTGTTTGCCAGTGGAGAAGCCTATGTTTCTAGGTTGCGAAATGTATCCATAAATTTGCTAGTTGTGAAGAGTACTAACTGCTCACTTTTTAGTCGTCAATAGCGATTAAGTTGTCTAAGAGTTAAGACTCCTAATTAAGATGGAAAGAAATTACGTTTCTGGTAACAGGAAGTTTAAGGTATGGAGATACATTTTTGAGGAAATTAGAAGGAAAGTGGTTTGTCCTAAAGCTGGTTATTTCTGAAGAAGAAGAGGCAAACTAAAAGGGACTGGAAAAGTTGCACAATGTTGATAAAGAGAAATCTTGACAGATGAAATTTCAGGTATGGTTAAGCTAAACAAGATTAAGCAAATGAACTTAAATATCAAAGGTAAGCTGATGCCAAGTCAGAGCTGGGTTTGCTCTCTCTGCTAAATAGGACAGTTTCTTTTCTTGGTCTATTGGTCTGCGACTGGTATTATGAAAAAGTTTTCTACCATGAAAGCAAAGATTCTGTGTTTCATCAAAATTATTTTCTCTGTTTTACGTTGTCTAAGGTCCTTGGCTACTTAAGAAAAATGAGTCTCTTCAATAAAATTGGTTCACTAATAATTATGTAAACTTCTATATTTGTGTTTGAAATTTTCTATTGTCACTTTGGATAAATGAATAACATTGCTTCACAATCTTCTTGGTCAAGTGTGTCTGACAACCTTCCCAGGATTCAAATTTTAAAAGGAGACCTTTTCTTAATTGACAAATAGCTTTTGGTTGTTCTGATGAGCCCCTGGAACACCTCAAAGGGTTTCTCTCCTCACAGAAGAGAAACAGTAAACGAATCAAACTTACTTTGGTGTGTTGAAATTACACAGGAAGCTTCGTCAAATAAATAATTATGTTCTATTTGTACGTTTATATCCTTATTGCTAAATAAATATCTTAGAAAGTATTTAAAAATCTCTAAGAGTATATACAAAGCTCTGATACAATATCCACTTGTAATTCTTAACTTAAACTGTTACGTTACAGAAACGCAAAGTTATTTGTCAACTGCATTATAATCTGATCTATCACCATGTAATTTTAAGTTTGTCATGCAGAGTCATTGTTTTATGCTGCTTTTGCAATCATGTTTCACCTTCAGACAGATCCAGGTAAGAAACAAAGTTGCTTTCCTGGGAGATACAAAGAAACAAACTCCAGACATTCTGGAACCCAAGGAATTTACCCAAATCCATAGGCACTGCAGGCAAAGTCTGAGGCAAGGATGCCACTTGGCTTTTTGGTTCTGAGAGGCTAAATAAGGTTCAATCTGGATGTTTCTCATGAAATTACAGCAGAGCAGATTTAAAAGAGCCTATGTGATCAATTGCTATTCTTGTACTTCGGCAAATAACAGGCCGAATTTATTGAAACTAGACTTACGCAATAAGTGAGTCTTGATCTCGCTATGTCTGATAAAAATGAGGGTGATTTTAGAGAGAAAAACTGTTTCAACAGAAACAAACATGGATTTTAGAGTCTAGTTTATCTTTAAAGTTTGGTTTTTCACCTGTGGACTGGACTGGATCCTGAGTTTCTGTAGTGAAAATGTTTGGCTGCGACCTCTGAACCGTGCTTCAGTTTTCTCCTATTCTTTACCTCGGAATTATTGAGAAATAAAACTTTTTTTTTTTTCCTGAGCCTTGCAATTCCAGATCGTAGCTAGATGACTGATATAAATCGTCACAGCAGCTCCAGCTCAGACGGCCTCAGTGACCCATGCTGTGTAAGCCAAGGAGAGGGCCTGCCTGAGGGCCCGATGACAGCATCAGAGACACTCGGACTATGGACCAGGAGACTGTCGGATAGTCGCTGCCGCCTTCATTCCAGCAAGTGACGCTCTGGGCCTTTCGTCCAGAGGTCTCCCCACCTGGCAGCCTGCAGCCCTAGACGCCAGTTCATGGTGTGCTCTCTGATCACTGGCCTTTGTTTTTAATTTATTTTCATAAATCTTATGAAACACTGATGTTATGGAATTTAACCTGCATAGTTGACCATTTGGCCTGCTCTGTCACTCAAGCCCTAAGGCTTGGACAGACCGGCTTCGGGCCCTTGGCACGGGGTCCTTACATGGTAGGATCGCTTAGACCACTTGTTGGCCGATCAAGGAAGTGTTTGCACAGCGGCCAGCTCATCATGGTTTGGGCTCTGGGGGACATGGTGATTAAAGTTAAAAGTTACTCTTTATTCCCTGTCTCATATGGGGGTATGGGAATCCTGGCCCGCTGTTGCGTCTGCCATTGCTGTGGTCTCTGCTTGTAAGCTGAACACCCAGAATGTCCCCTCTAGAGCTCAGGGCCCATCAGGGAATTGGTGGGCGTGCGAGACACCAAGCACCAGAGAGGAGGGGCAGGGCGGGCAGACAAGCCTGACGCCCTCTGACCAGCTGATCTCCCCGCTGCACTGAACCTGGAACCAGCTGCCCATTTCCCCTCAAGACTGAGGGGTGAACAAAACAAGGGTCAGACTCCCCTGACTCTGCCTCACTTCTAGTCTGCACTCCCCCCGCGGTCTTCAGACACGTGGCTCCTGCTGCAGACATGCTGTTTAGGGGAGGAATTCTGCTTGAGGCTTGAGCTTTTGACAGAGATCTGCAGAATCCTCAAGCCTGGACTCAGAGGAGCAGGCTAATTGGCACGGAGCAGAGACTCAGATTTCGTGTTCATCTCTGGATCCCTGTTGGCACCCAGATGTCTGTGGTCCTCGCCCACCTCTTGCCCATTCTCCCTTCCTTTGATGCAAAAGAAGCCTGAATTCTGGGTTCTCTAAAGATGGATTTGTGGAAGCCTTGAGGCCCCCACACCCACCTTCTCGAGCAGCATCTTCTCAATCAATAAACATTTCCTCACTTCAAACTCTGACGTTTTGGCCTTCGGAAGCGCTGGGCACATGAATTTTTGAACCAGTGCCAATTTCTACATAAACTAAAATATCGCTAGAACAAATTTTACCAAAACACGCAGTTAACTCAGGCGTCCACACACAAACTGACATAATGACAGGGCAGCACCCTTGGCTGGGAATTAAAACAAAACAAACATAAAACCAAATACTCTTCAGCTTGCTGCTGTCCTGGTTGAGAGTCTGTGACATGGGCCATCCAGTGAGCTTTATGCGGACAGTGAGCTGAAATCTTAGACTCAAGTAATGCATGAAGCAGTGGTATTGATAGGGATTCTTCTTATTTATATATGAAACCATCTGACAAACTTTCGGAGAAGTTGTCTTGTTTTAAAAAATGACACAAGAAACTGAGAGAACAAAAAGTACAGAGAAGCGAGCTACCAATTTGCCCAGTTGTATAAGGACACGTCTGCTGGCAGACATGAATTATTATGGGAATCTATTTTTGTATTAATATAAAAATCAACTCCCTGGCCTCAGAGCATAAATACAGAAAGAGCACTGCTCTGAAGGGGTGCCCAGTTCCCAGGCTGCCCGCGGGGCCCAGACCTGGCCAGCTGGGAGGTCCGGTGGTATGCTGTGTTGGACAGGGCACCAGGGCCAGGCAGAGACCCGGGTGAGAGCATCAGAGATGACGGTGTGCGGAAACGCAACGCCTGGGGTTGGAGAACAGGCCACTCCAGCCAGAGGGAAAGTCTGTGGTTCCGGGGAGCACAGCCACTCGGCCACAGTGCTTGCCGCGACCAGCTCAGTCCCCTGCCCCCACCCCAGCCGTCTCCCGGGTTCTGACTCTGGACACGAGTCCCAACACCAGCTACTTGGAGCCAGGCGACAAGTTAGAACTGTGAGCTCAGGTTCCCACAAAAACACTGATCCGTAAGGATCCAGTTCCCTAGTCCCATCAGAACGAACTCTCAGGCATCTGCAGTTAGACACACTCTCATGGGCCACCGGGGGGCAAAGCTCTCACTGCGACGTGGTTCCATGGTGTGAAAGCGTCCTGAGTTCTGACAGCCATGTCGTGGACAGACGTTTGGCCCTTACACCCACTACCTATAAACTGGTCACTGGTCACGGCCTGAGATAGTTTGGTGGAAGCACAGGTTCATGTAGGGTTTAAGAATTCTGGTGGCAAAATCGTAGGAAAACGACTTTGGCTGTGAGGTGCTGGATTGTTGGGTGACACACAAGACACTGAGCAAGGAGACCAGTTGGGAGGCCACCACCGAACGTGGGGCAGTGGGAACGGGAAGGAGAGGGTGCTACGCCAGCCTCGGACGGGAGTGTGAACAACGGCGTGGGGACGACGGGGGTGGGGTTCAGGTTACTCGGAAGGCCTTTTCCTTTTAGTGCTTTCTACTGAGATGACAATCACATACCACACAAGTCACCATCACAATTCAGTACTGCGCACCCCTCACCACTATGAATTTGAGAATATTTCCATCGCCCCCAAAAGAACCCCTGTACCTGTTAGCAATCCCCCTCCCCTGGCAACCATTAATCTACTTCCTTTCAGTATGGATCTGAAATTCCAGCATTCTAATGAAAATGTTCATTATTTAGCTATAGGAAAACTGTAAGTGCCTATTTTGAGAGTCAGCCAAGGAGACAACACAGAGTAAGAAAAATCCTAAGCTAGAAGCCCAAGAATGTAAATATTTAACGGCCGGGCTGAGACAAGTGAGCCTGCTCCCGTGGGTTCCCCCAACGAGGCTTCGCACCCTGGGAGCCCACGTGGCGACTTTCTTCTGACCAGTTTGCCTGTCTTCTTTGCTGAGATATTTCTCCCTCCAAGTTGCTCTCAGCTCCCTTCTGCCGGAGTCATTTGCCTCTGCCCTTCCAGCCCAGAGAGCGCCTCTGAGTCACACCACGAACTTCTCCATTCTCGTGGCTCATTTAGTTCCCACGCTTTAAACAGTCTCTTTTCTGTGGCTCTCACTGCCATGTAAATGACACTTTTCAAACCGAGTTCATCTCCTCCCTGATCCTGGCGGCCTCCGCACCACTGTTCATCCTGGGCCCCGGCCTCACAGACTGCGCCTCCGCCCAAGGCCAACCTCTCGCTCCACACCCGCGCTGGCTTTTCTTTCTGTAGCCTCTGCTTCTCTCCAGACGGCCCAGACGTGGCGAGAGACTGTCTCACCAGTGTCACCTGTACTCCCTTTCTTCAAGCCCGCAGTGGCGGCCAGTGGTCTTTCCCATGCCAGGAAACTCTATCATGAACTTGGAATGTCATTGCCCGACCTCACTCGGTTCCCAAGACTCTTGGCTCCACTCTCTGGACCTTCTCCATCCCTCATGCTTCTGGCAGGTCACGAGCCTCGACTCCTAAAATCCTACTTGAGCCCCCCACCGTCACCTCCAGTGTCTATACCCCCTCTTTCCACAAATTTGGACACTCGAACTCATGCGCACGTATCTGCCCAGGCTGAGCTGTCACGGCTGTGGTTAAGACTCTGTCCTTTGTGTCTCAGTATATCCGGGTGCTGCCTGGTCCCTGCCCTTGCCTGACGAACTCCTTGATGTTAAGGCAGCGGCTCCCTCTGGCACTGCCCAGATTATGCCACTGGTAGCCAGTGATGAAGTCACAGGGAAAGGGCTACCATGTGGGAAGCAGATCCAGGACAGGGGACAGTAAAAAGGGAACTGGACTGGCACTCAGGTCTCCAGCTTCTAAAACGAGCCACCTGTGACCTGGAGGGGGAGGGGTTTACTGGCAGAGAGAGGGTGACTTCCGGACCAGAGACGAGAGGGCAGCAGCGGGCAGGAAGACAGCGGAGGGGCCGTGGTGAGTCCTGCTAACCAGGGACGCCACTCGCCACTCGGCTCCCAGGCCCACTGGGCTCACCATGGGAGAAAGCAGAGCTCGCACAGCACTGCGACCACACTTAGCACTACGGACTTCAAAACGGTCAAGATGACAGGTTTTATGTTACGTGCTTTGTTATCTCAATTAAACATGCTAATAATAATAATCAAAAGAAGCCAAAGCAAGTAATGGCACAATGGGATTTTCTTCTGAGGCATGCATGATGCACAAGGTAAATGCGAAGGAGAAGAAAGACTCTAAGTGTGCTGATTTTTTTTTTACTATTTCTTGGATTTTCGCTGTGGTTACTCTCAACATCTGAAATAAAACGCTGTGTACATTTATCAGACAAGATGAAGTGATTTACATTAATCTGGTTCAGAGAACTGCAGAACCGTTTCCCAGTGTCTCTAAAGGAACCGGGCATAGGGCGAAGGGCTAGGATCCGCTGGCTGGCTGCTTCGTTCACAGCCTCAGGCCGTGCTGGCCCCCCTCCTTCTCAGCATCGCTACTGTGTTTGTTCATCCATCCATGCCAGCGGCCGATGGGATGACTGAAGAAACAGCAGTCAGCACACCTGCCCGTCCGGCGTTTGCTTTCTGACGGCAGAAGTACAGACGCGTGCACGTGAAACGGGTGAGTGAATGGAGCCACTCCGTCCCCCGCTCCTGGGTTACTACAGGAGCCGCCAGCTCTCTCAGTGTCCACTCTTGTCCTCCCACCATCTGTTTTTCTATATAACAACCAAAGCATTCTTAGGCAAGTTCACGTTAATTCACGTCACTCTCCTGATCGAAGCCACCAGTGTCTGCCATCTCTCCTCGCCAAGCCGAGGACCTGCTCACAGCGCCCTTCGAGGCCCACGGGTCTGGGTCCTTGCTCCCTCCGGGTCCTGCCTCCTGCTGCTCTTCCCGACAAGCGTCCCCAGCCACCCCGGCTTCCTCCTGGTCCTCAAGCTCTTCAAGCAGAGCCTCTCCTCAGAGGGCAGCACGGGCTCCCCCTCTGCCTGGGACACTTTTTCTCCAACGGCCACGGCCCCTGGCCCTTCCTTCAGGTGTCTGCTCACTTATTACCTCGATCGCCCTACCATACACGGGGCTCCCGTCCCTGCTCCGCACCTGCCTAGCACCCCATCTACCCCGCCGTATTTTTCCCACAGTATTAAATGATGCCTCGCATGGTGCACGTTAGCTGTATGCTGCCACAGTGCCTGTCTCCCTCCGCTGCTGAGGCCAGGGACGTGGTGGCGTTTGCTGCCTTGTCTCCATCAGTGTCTAATAAGTGCTCAGAAAACATGTGTGGCATGTGTGACTGTCACCAACAGAGATTCTATGTTTATAGCTGAAAAAAAAGAGAAGGACACATACGACCACAGGAAGCTCCTTTCATTGAGTGCAGCCATCTTCGGAGATACGTAAATGCAAACTCAGAGCGCAGCTACTCAGACAAGACAGGCAAAAACATACAACGAACGAGCACCATGAAGACCACCCTGTGAGTCGGGACGTCTCCAGTTTGAAACAGCACGTACAGGCGGGCACCTCCGCTACCCACTGCTGTGGAATTAACTCCAGTCGTTCCTTACAGAAATCTGACTCCAAACACGATCACTTCCACTCAGACACACGGCCATCGCCCTCTCCCTCCCCGCGGGGGCGGCAGCACGCTCCTTGGCCTCCTGACCCATCTTTCCGCCAGCGCCTTCGACTGTGCCCTCTGAATGTAATGAGGCTTCACTGACTGGAGACGGAAGGTCCTTTAGCACCCACAGCAGAGACACCGGGGTGGAAGGGGCAGCCTGGGCCGTTAGTCACAGCTCGGTGAAGACCACCAGGAGATGCGGAGTCGGGGAGGGAACTGGGTTCAGAAACCCTACTGCTGCTACTAATACACTTGATTCGGAAGCTGCGAATCTTTTAACGCATCCTGCCTTCTCCCTCTCAAGGCTTTACCTATTTGATGAAAAGCTTGTGCTCACGGCTGTGAGTAACACGTGATGTCTATTACACGGTCCTGCGAATTGTTTATTGTGACCATCACAGCGGGGGTCAGAGCCAGATGCATTAATGACACAGATCATTTTGATCCGCCCCATTAGTGAACGCTCTACTCCTACCAGAGGCGAGAGAAACAGCCAGGGTCGGAGGCGCGTGGTAAAGCGGTACTTGAGGCAGCTCACCCCCAACCCCGCCCCCGCGCACTCACGGGCCCCCCACCAGAATCCCGCAGCCAGTGAGACGGACGCGGCCTCCGTGGTCTGCGTCAGGATCCCTGATGCCAACCACCTTTCTGAGAACGGTTCTAAAATGAGCACCGTGAGGGTGGAGATTTTCCGCTGCAGTTTTGTGGGTACCTCAAGCACCTTGGACAGAGCCTGACACACGAGTCTCAATGAAGACCTGCTGAGTGAACAAAGGAAGCACTGAACCGGCGCCGGGCATGGAGCGAGTGCTCACGCCCAGCCCCCACCATGCGGCTCGCCGGTCCCCACACGCACAGGGCTGCGGCATGACACGATGAAAGGAAGTCTGAAGGCACGATCCATCAGTCACCGCGTACGGGACTGGGGGGTCAGTGGCCTGGAGGCAGGGCCTCACGTGGGACAGGCAGGGTTCCTGCATCTCCCGCATCACCTTCCAGAACGAAGGCTGAGCGTAAGCTCTCAGGTCCCTCCCAGTGCCACCGTCTCCCTCGGTCACTCTACACGCAGACCTGGCCAAGAGGGGCACCGATGGTGTTTTTAAGTGGCCATCGTATGGGATGGCCACAACGAACTGACTGGTCACGCGATAACGTGAAAAAGATGTCAGAGCCCTCCAAGAAGAGTGTGGACAATAAGGTGTTTATGGGAAGACAGAAAAGACGTTAGGTAGCGGATCGTGAGACCGGCCTGCGGACCTGGTTAGGCAAAGTGCATGTGCAAACGGTCTCCACGCCCGCGTGCCAATGTTCTTTCTCTCATCGCAGGCACTCCCCATGCTCTCTCCAGATGACTCGAGGCAAATGGCCTGATTCTTCACTGTCATCTTTTCAATTTATTCTCAAATAAAATAAAACAAAGTCTTCAGTACTTTGGTACATAATCTGCTCACTTCCTACTCTGGTTCTGAGTGTCTGCTTCCTACGCTGATGGGGCAAGACACCCTGGTCCCGTACTGTCACAGGCTACTGTGAGAGGAGGAGAAACTGTGCCAGCATGCCAGCAAGTGCCCATGTCCCCAGACCCCAGAATGCCCAAGGCACACAAGCTTTACCCCGGGATCTGTCAGCACACGGTTTTCCAAGGCAGTTAAGTCAAACAATGTTCTTGTTGTAACTTGATTTAATGACACACATTAAAATCCCATGGAATCAACTATATAAAATGAACACAATTACCACAGCACGACTATCACACAAAAAGATACTACATGTGAGTAAGTGTGTCAGGGCAAGGCATAGGTCCCTGGGGGAGTATCTGCAATTGTCATAGGTGACACAACCTTCTGGGCAGAAAAACCTAGGGCTTAATACCTTGGAGCAGACTTATGATGATTCCGCTCAATTATGGAATAAAACAGCTATAAAAGATCTTAGAGGAACTTTCTCAAACTCTGCTAAATAAATGGAAATTAAAACAAGACACTCTTTTTGGCCTATTAAGTATTAAATTAACCCCTGGATAAATTCCTTCTTATTGTAACATTTGGAGATCCAAAGCTCGACAGTCGAAAGTCCCACCCAATGACACGGCACCAAGATACGTGATACGGAAACTAACAGACATGGAGGGAGAATTACAATGCAACAATAATCGTTGGGGACGTCAGTGCCCCACTTTCAATAAAGGATACAAAAACTAGACATAGGTCAGTAAGCAAACAGAAGACTTGAACACTGAAAACTAACTGTGCCTAACAGACAGCTACAGGCTACTCTACCCAACAGCAATGAAACAGCCATCTTAAGTACACAGGGAACCTCTCCAACACAGACCACATACTAAGCCACAAAACCAACCTTGGTCAAGTTTAAAGTACTGAAATAACACAAAGTACGTTCTCTAACCACAGCAGAATGAAATTAGAAATTAGATATCAATAACGAAAAGAAAATCTGGGAAACACAAATATGTGGAAATTAATCAAAACTCTTAAATAATCAAAGAAGCGATCAAAAGAGACATTAGAAAATTCCTTGAGATGAATAAAAATGAAGACACGACTTATGAAATCCCAATGAATGCAGCTAAAAGCAGTTCTTAAAGTGAATTTTATAGTTGTAAATGCCTGTATTAAGAAAGAAAACATTATAAATCATTAACCTATCTTCCACTAAAAGGCATGGGAAAAAAAGAACAAATTAAACTTAAAACAAGTATAAGAAAAAAAAAAAAAAGATTAAAGTGGAATTTAATGATATAGAGAATACAAGAATAGAGAAAAATTGATAAAATAAAACCTGTTTCTTTGAAGAGAACAAGAAAACGAACAAACCTTTTAGCTAGATTGTCCAAGAAGAAAAAGAGATAAAACTCAAATTAGCAGAATTAGAAACGAAAAAAGAGACATTAAAACTAATTTTACAGGGGAAAAAAGTTTTATAACGGGATACTATGAACAACTGTATGTCAATAAATTAGATAATGTAGACAGAATGGAAAAATCCCTAAAAAGACAAACACTGAAACTGATTCAAAAAGAAACAGACTATATGAACAAAACTATAATGAATGCGGAGATTAAATTAGTAAAGACAGACAAAACTATCCACAAAAAAGCTCAGGCCCATATGGCTTCGATGCTAAATTCTGCTAAACATTTAAAGAAAAATCAATACAATTATTCGCAAAGTCTTACTTCAAAAAAAAAAAAGAGGAACACTTCCCAACTCATTGTATGAGGCCAGCATTTTCCTGATGCCAAAGCCAGACAAAGATACAAGAAAACTACAGACCAATACTTCTGGTGCAAATGAGTACGAAAAGAGTCAACAAAATACTAGGAAACAAAATCCAGCAATATACGTGAAAAACCTTATACACTAGTGGTCCCCAACATTTTTGGCACCAGGGACGGGTGCTCCTATAAGCATCTAATGTGTGATGATCGGAGGTGGAGCTGAGGCGGTGACGCTGGCGCTGGGGAGCGGCCGCACATACAGATGAGGCTTCGCTTGCTCGCCTTCCACTCGCCTGCTGTGCAGCCCGGTTCCTAACAGGCCACGGACTGGTACTGGCCTGTGGCCTGGGGGTTGAGAACCCCTGTTGTCAAGGCCTTGACATTTTCGGCAGTCAAGAATTACTATATTTTGTAAATAGAAACATCACTACTAAAAACAGAATACTACAAATAGAATGTCTCGTTTGTTTCCAAAGACTATCGACAGACTAGAGCAATGTGAAAACAGTAATAAAAGCGAGGTATTCTGTGGCCGACTTTGAGGGTGAGGTTAGGACTGTGATCCGCGAGTTATCTCGGGGTAAACACTGCAGCCACAAGGGCTGCCGGCGAGTGTTCTTGGGGCCAGCGGAAATGGGTCAGAGGATGGTGGCACGTGGGACTGGGGCTTGCCTTAGTGGTGGAGGGCAAGCACGTCCAGAGGACAATGAGTCTACTTTGGAACCCAAAGCAGAACTCCTTCCTTCGCCCCTGCTGCCAGCTTCCTCTGTCACCACTCAGTACCAGGGACATCTTCCCAGAGAGCCAGCCTGAGGAATCTGCTGGTCTCAGAGGCGACCTTGACATTCGAAGTCCCAAGGGTGCTGTCGACGGGGCTTGTCTGGCAGGGTCACAAGCTCTGCCTTGGCATCAGAAGATCTGTGTGCCAGGCCTGCTCTGCTCTGGAGGCCCAGAGGCCGGACGCTTCCCAAGGCCCTCTGAGCCTCCTCTGCAAAAGGAGGGGTGGAGAGAGCGCCTTTCCGAGTCTGAACCTCCACAGCTGTGCCTGAAGGAGGCATTCTGGGAACTGGCTGCTCGCGTGCCACGTTAAGCTTGCATTTCTAGGATCCTGAAATGGCAATTAAAAGCTCCAGGGCCATTTGCTGACTGGTGCTTTATAGAGGGGACTGTGAAAGGCCTTCATTCAGCTGCGCAGGCCAGGAACAGGTGGGTGACCCTCAGGGTGGGGAGAGCGGCTGCTGGAGACCCCTGCTCAGCCTTCAAAGCCACTTCCCAGCCTCAATTCTTATTCTATTCAGAAGGAAGAAAACAATTCACAGCAAAAAATTCTGCAGCACTAAAAGAAACGCCGCTAATTAGAACGTTCTAAACCCTAATGTTCCCAGGAGTGACTGACAGAGAAGAATGGACTTCTAAAGAGTGGTCTGACTTAAGTGAGCTCTGGCTAATCCTCCAACCCCAGGAGAGACACAGGAAAAGCAAAATTTCTGAAAGGGAAGAGGGAAGGAGGGAAAAGGGTTGGGCAAAGGAGCATGTTGCCTGAATATTTGATTTTTAACTGTAGGAAGAGCAAGGACTTCATGATGGCCTCCCTCTGCCCATGTTTTTATCTAGATTTCTAAGTATAAAGAGAACATTTTGTTACAACAGAAATGCACCATACTAGAGGATTCCACCAAGGTAATCACATAGCTACAGAGGAACACGAAATCTCTGAAAGCCCATCAATAACACACGGGGCTGAAACATGAAGAATCAGCTTGGAATGACGGCAACTACAACGCGACGAACTCCCCCGAGAAAACGAAGTAACGGCTCCCTCAGACCCGGGAGCTGAACCTTTCGGCCCGGGGTAGGATGGCAGGCACTCTTGCCCCGGTGGCCTCGTGGTACCTAGCAACGTGGACCCCCATTCTGAACGCCGCTGTCTAACTCGGTATCACCACACCAATGAGCGTGCCCGCTCCTGAGCTTCCTGGAGCTCTGGTTACCAGGCCCTGCGCCTCAGTGTGCCCTTGACGGACCGTCAGACTCTGTCAACTGACGAATCCTGGCTTTTGGCACTGACGGGTTTCGTATTCCTAAGGCTAACCAGTCGACCTAGCAGGGGGCCCTATGTGCTCAAGACAGAGGAAATGTATTTTATCTGAGGCTTGAATGTTAATCACATAGGCTGAGCTATGGGTGCTGGGTGTGAAGTCACCCGGTGAGGGAAGGAGCATAACAGTTAAGCATCCACCTGAAGTGGCCCAGCTGTTTAGTCAAACATCGGTCTAGATGTTGCTGTACTTGTTAGGCATGATTAATATTTAAATCTATAGGCTCTGCAGCAGATGGCCCTCCAGAACGTGGGTGGGCCCCATCCAATCAGCTGAAGGACTTAATAGAAAAAGACTGACCTCCCCCGATCAAGAAGGGATTTGCCAGCACTTGAACTACAGCTCCTGAGTCTCCGGCCGGCCAGCCCACCCTTCAGAGTTGAGACTTGTCAACCTCCCACGATCATGTGATCCAGTTCCTTAAAATAAATCTAACTCTACTTCTCTCTCTCCCTCTGTCTATCTCTCTGTTTACATATATACACACATATGTGTACATACATATGTGTGCACACAAATATCTTCTTGGTTTTGTTTCTCTAGAGAACCCTGACTAATACAGGGAGTGACCCCACACCTCACCCCATCAATCTTGTAGCTAAGTTAAGACTGCATCCTTCCTGGTATGTGCCCATCTTGACATCTGCCAGAAAATCCTAGTGACAGAGAGACCCCCGCCTTGTGAGGGCAGCAGGAGGTGTCACAAAGTTTCTTCTGAGACTTGGCTGAAATGTGCCTCTGTTATTTGGTCCCAGTTCTGGTTCTGGCAGACACAGCCAGGCCGGTCCTCTGGGCCAGGTTAAAGCCTCTTCCATCTGGTCAGGTCGGGCCATGTGCTGGAAGGAAGTTGGTTTTGGTCTTTTTCAACTCCAAATATCTAGCTTCTATTTTGTGAATTATCAGTGCAGGTGATGCACGCAATTGATTCCTGTCCCAAAAGACAGCATATAATCAGAGCAGACAACCAATGAGGAAATTGTATGAGAGAAAAAAATAGAAGCTTAGATATATTTATAGGAAAATTAAAGAATTTCCCAATGACCCCCTGGACCATATTGCCAAGCTAAGTTCTGTGTCAAGGAAATGTAATTTAAAATGAATTTTTGGCAGAGATGCTTGAATCACTGCTTCGTACGCAGACCCCACTCACGACACAGGAAGGCAGCTTAGCAGGATACAGCTGAGGTCTCTGACCAGATTCTGCCCCTGGTGTCCTGTGGTATAAATGTCCTCTAACCTCCTAGTACCCGGTACGGGGAGGGGGCAATGTCTTAAGGTCTCTAGTACACTGCGCTGCCCTTGAACATGATGCCAAGTGTGGAAGGAAAGCAAGAAGGAAGGAGAAGAGGGAGAACACGCAGGCAGGACAGATGGGGACAGTGAGCACAGAGAAACCTGGGGACGACATCCTCCCCTACCGCTTGTTTCTCCTCAAGCCAGAGGATGCAGGAGGTGGGGCAGGGCGGTGTCCCGGCCCTCTGCAGTCTCTCCGGGAGCTTAGAGTAAGAGTAATAAAGAATAAAAAATAAAAAAAAAATGAACGTTTTCTAGATACTGTTATGTAAGGACCAGTCGATCCTCATCACTCACAGATCCCATATTTACAAGTTCGCCTCCTTGCCGACATTTATTTGTAACCCCTAAGACAACACCTGAAGTGCTTTCACAGTCACTTGTGTGTGTCGTGCACCAAAAAAAAGTGAAATATTTGAGTTGTCGGACCCCCACCCCGCAGCCGGCTCCGACAGAAGCAAAGCGTGGTCTCGTTCCGGCTCTCAGACTATCAGAAAGATCCCTTTTGTGTTCTATCGGATGCCACGTCTTTTGAATGTTTGTGCATTTTGTTGGTAACTTTGCTTTTAAATTACAGTCAAGTATAGGGTGAAGGCTGCTTTCCATGGCCTCCGTCGCTCCGCCAGACATCGTTCCCTTTCCCCGCAAACACTGTCCCTGGGCACCGGGGTTCAGGACCCTCACATCTGTCAGGCAGGCCGGACTGAGGAGCTAAGGGCCGCGGTGCAGGAGAAGCGTTTAGGCGGGGGCATCACTCTTTCTAGCTCAGAGTCCGCCAGGGAACAGAGCCATTCTCATCTGGCCCCCGCTCACTCCCAGCCCCTAGATCACACTGCGGTGTGATTAGGACGGAGGGGGCCCAGCCCGGAGGGGCTTCCTACACCTTAACATTAGGGTATGAAAAGGAGTTCCAGAGCATAATGGGAAGGAGGCCAAAGGCTGCTCAGTCCTTCTTTCCTGGATGTGAGGAAGCCACCTCCCCCCACCCCCCACCCAACACACACTTTGCAGGGTGGAGAGGATCTGCAGCAAACTCTTAAAGGAACAAACCCACGTCTACACGATGGTCTCGGCTCTGCTATGTAACTCAAAGTTCTTATCAGAGGCTCAGGATGAAGACTGATGTGTTTACAGGGCAGCAGTTTCTAGGAACTGCTACAAACACACGTTAACATAAATCTCACAGATTATCACAGATTCTTTATGAAAAGTGAGACGGCTCAGCGAACTGCACATCCTGGTGTTCAGCTGAAGGAGGTAGTTGGGATGCACGTTATGCCCGAAGCAGGCCAGGGATGAGTGCCGACTTCTTTGCCCCCGTCAAAGAGGCAGAAGACGGGCTTAGACCGGAATAAGGAAATTAAAAGAAAATGCTGGTTTAGAGAAACCCAGTATGGTTGCATGTCATCCTCCTAGCCGATGTAGGAACAATCACAAACATAACGAAATTACCAGCACTGCACTTGAATCAACTTGAACAGGAAATAAATTGCTAACAAGTATCCAAGAAATTAAATTCTATAAGAATGTGCAAACACAAAGCTGCCAGTGGCATCCAGCTTGGAAGGCTGGAGCGTTTTGTGAAACACATCTGAAAAATACAGGAGAAAAAGCAGGTCTCAATTTCCTACTCAAATGCCTCTTTCCTTAGACAATTCAGTTGGAGAGTTCTGACCTGCTTTGGTTCAAGGCAGAGGAATTTGGGGGTCATACAACAGTGGGCCCACGTGTCAGTGATTTTTAGCACCACACAACATAATGAAGTTAAAACAAAAACAATTTTTTAGAATATTTACTTTATATAAATTATGCAGGCAAGTGATAGGATATCCAGAATATGCACTTCTATCCTTTCCCTACATAAAAAGGGAAACGAAAAAAACAGGACTGTCTCAGAACGTCACCTGGCTCCCTCACCTTCTTCAGAACTTTACTGAGGCGTCACCGTCTCAGCTACTCAGAAGTGCAGCCCTCACCCCCTCAGCACTTCCGGCCACCCTTCCTCTGCTCACCTGTTCTCTCCTTAGCGCTCACCTTCTAGCTACACTATAACTTACCTTTTTATTAGGTTTATTGTTTATTGTCTAGAACAAACATCAGCAAACCCTTGAAGCCAATCTGGCCCACCACTTGTTATTGTAAATAAAGTTTTATTGGCACAGTGACACCCACTCGTCTATGGCTACTGTACCTGTGGCTACTTTGATGGTACAACAGCAGAGTATGTACGACAGAAGCTGTATGGCACATGAAGATGACAGCATTTTCTCTGGCTTTTGAGAGAAAAGTTTGCCAGCCCTTGATCTAGAATAGAAGCTTTACAATGACAGGAAACTGATTTGTCCGATGCCGTGTCCCGACTGTGTCATGTAGCAAGCGCTCACTAAGCACGTGTAAGAGCATGAACGGAGGGCGCCTTCGAGGCAGAGGTGTTTGCTGCTGCGCTCTTCTGCTTTGGCAGCTTACGTAAAGGAGGGAAACTGCATCACCATCACGCACCTTGGACTGCGCAGAGAAAGCAAACAGCTCTGCGGGGTAGCCACGCGTACCTCTCAGGTGTACACTGACCGAGAGTGTGTTCAGGAGACTCTTCCCATTTCAGGGGGGCACATACACTCCTCGAGTGTGACGAGCACAGGCCCACGGAGACTACTCTCGGTGACCAGAAACCGATGAAGCAGCACGAATCCCCGTATCGCCTAGATTTTCAGGGAGGCTCACGTCTCACTGCCCGCTTAGCAAGTACAGCTGTGTTTATAAGGTTCTGTGTCTGACCGCCTGGTCCCCAGAAGAGGGTTATCTGGGGTCCCGAGCTCGGGACTGGAGGAGAGAAGGGGCTGGCGCCAGTAGGTCTAAACTCCTCCTGTATCTCGAACCCAAGAGAAGAACCAGGAAAATGCTCCCACTCCTTCTCGTCCGAAGTACAGAGGGCATCCCGAGCCTTACAGAATCAGTGGTCGTCCGAGAATGCCACGCGGGAAAGACCACAGACGTCGTCTCAGCCAGTGTGACCGTCTCCCAGAGACGGCGTGGTCCAAAAATGTGCCCAAAGGAGACTGTGTTGGCGGCAGTGCCAGGCTGAGTGTCCCGGTGTCCTGTCTTCCAGCCGGCGCTCTGCCTGCGCTGCTCCTCAGTGCCCCCACAGGGACAACCGAGCCGCACTCGGTGACCTGGCCTCCATCTGCTTTCCTGGCTCAGGGCTTCGGAGATGAGAAGTGTGATCCCCATAACTCCCACTCCGAGAAGCCGGCGGGGAGGCCTCCTCCTGCCCACTGAGATGCTGTTGCATTTGGCGACCACTTCGCTATGCACCCAGGTTAGCATCTTCCTGTAGATGAACATGCGTGTTGCCCAGTCGTCCCAGAGGAGATTTTTAAAATGCTCCCTGCTCGCCCCATCGCCACTAATGCCACCAGCACCAAGATCAAATTGTTATCATACCAGCAGCAGCCACATCAACTGCTTTATTTTCGTTTCACCTGATGAGCAAATAAGACAGATCTGCAGGAGGCAAGGAACAGCCCTCCAGGCACAGGAGCACCTGTAAATGAGGCAACTTAAGTAGCAATGTGTTCTGCTTCTGACTGATGGTGCCAAGTCCCTGAGCCTCCAGGGGCCTCGGGTGTTGGCATGGCAATCTCTCAGGGGTCCTCCAAATCCCTTCGATTCTAGGAAATACACCATAGGAGGCAGAACTCAAGAAAATGGTTTCACCATGTGATTCAGATGATAATTAAGGAAAAATTTGCTTTTCTATTATTATTCCTCGTTTCATCTCAGAACATGCTGACCTGTCTTCATTCACAGAGATCTGCAAAATGTCCCGGGTGGTCTGGGCTTAGTGTTGTAGGACCCTGAGGTGGCTGACCTCTTGAGGTGCCACTCCAGGCTTGGAGGAAGCAACGAGGAATACAAATTTGCCTTTAAAACTTTTTTCAAAGATTTCTGGGACTTTCAATTCTATTTTATTCTTTTAATGAAGACTAAAAAAATACCTTAATCTCCCTAAATATTCCTTTCTTTAATCTAAAGATTACTGCTTCTCTGATTGATATGCGGTAGCATATTGAACAAGTTGTAAATTTGTAAGTGACAGATAATTCAGGAACTATGAGACAGAAAAGCCACTTGAACATAAGGAAGAAAGTGACAGTGACTCATGCACTGTGGGCATGAAACAGGTGCATTTTACCAGAAAATTATCTGATTTTAACCAAAAAAGCTATTCTCGCTTCAGCAATAAATGGCAGCTCTTTGGTTAGAAAAACACATTTCCATTGTTAGGAGTTAAGATTTGCATTTTTTTCCTTTTTCTATAATTTCTTTCTGAAAAAATTTTCTTTCTTTTCACGATTAAGTTTTGACTTCACCATTAATACAGGGATCTATTTTCCTCACTAAAAATAAGACCACTTTAATATATTTTGCTTCTCACCCCCGATACCACTGTTTTTTACCATCTCCAATGATAACCAACATTATGATAGTTTGAGTGTTATTACCCACCTCTTACAAGCACTTTTAAATCCATATGAATTTGGATACGCATAGAAAACATACCACATTCTTCTGTTTCATTACATTTACAGTTACTATGCATGTCATCCTGCAACTTGTTGTTTGTTTGTTTGTTTGTTTAATAGAGAAATACTTCTGAGATACACCTATTCTGAAATGCAGATAGAAAATTTTTTTTTAGGCGAAGCAACCCTTGGTTGACCTCAGATTACAAGGACCTTGTCAGCTTACAATCCCTTATTTTTAATTTTTTACGCCTATAGCACCTGGTCTTCCTAGGTGGTCTCCCATCCAAGTACTAACCAGGCCCGACCCCGCTAAGCATCCGAGATCAGACAGGATCGGGCTTGTTCAGGTTGGCATGGCTGTAGACCTGCCGATAAAAAATAAATAAAAAGACAGGGCACAGTCATTCCTTTTGAACGCTGTTTACAAGCATCTTCTACATTTTATCCATTCTTCTACTGATGGCATTAGGTTGTCTCTAAGTTTCTGCTGTCGTAATGACATAAGAACATTCTAACTCATCATACCTATGTGACTCTATGTCTGCATTCTTTGAAGACAGACGACAGAGGGCTAAGTTTCTGGGACATAAGGAAAGCACAGCTACAGGCTACTGGTTCTGTCGATCATCTGCCCCCGTGGCCAAGGCCATCTTCCCATCAGTAGTGGAAGGCATTGCTTTCTCTGACCTCATCAGCTCTTTTCTTATATTGCTAAATTCTTTGACAAGCTGATGAATGTGAAATCCTAATACTTCATTAGGATTTTAATTTGCACTCACTCAGTTATTAGTGAGGTTGAATGTCATTTCATTAACTGTCCATTCTGAGTTTCCTCTTTTGTGAACTGAATGCTTACATTTCTTATTTTTTCATTTTTTGGTTTATCCTTTCATTATTCATGCATAAAAGTTCTTCATAATTCTTCCATTACACCAGGCTTTAATGGGTTTCATGTTGTCTTTTGTGATATAGAAGTTTTAAATGCTGATGTAGTTATATTTAATGATATTTGCCTTTATGCATGTTGCCCTTTTTTTCTGTGTTTTGTTTAAGAAAATGTTCCCATTCCACGGTTGTATAGATATCCTGCAAAATTTTTTCTAATAAATTTGAAATTTTTTATGTTTAGGTCTTTAATTCACTGGAAGAGATGTATATTGGTTGTACACAAACTCTAATTTTACTTAGTTTCATAAGGCTCACTCATTGGGAAATCCTAATTATTGAATTATTTGTTCTTTCCCAGCTGTTGGGAAGGCCATCAATCAATGGGCCATGTTCTCCCATTGCAAAAAAATAAAACTAATTCCTCTGCTCTTCCACCAACTTCGGGAACACTCTGTAACAGTGACACAACCTGGCCTCAGGTTCTAATGTGAAGACGGCTGGACTAGATTAAATGTTCTTCATGGTCCCTTGAAGCCTAGACAGACTATAAAAGCAAATGTCATAATATTTCATATGCTTTATTCTTCATTCCTCGGAAATATTTTATTGTTAGAAATGGAGACGCACCTGGGTTTCTAATACCATTCTCCGACCAAAGGAACCAGGGCTCCTTGGAGAAATGACCGATTCCAGGACTGGGGCGGGAAACGTACAAAATGTGCCTGGAGCATCTTGTAGGACCAGGAAGTAAGAAAGTGCTCAAAACAATGACAAAAGTGTCACACATGGCGACGGGGGTAAACCACAGTGACAAGGGGGCTATGACAGAGAGCCATCGGAAGAAGCTGAGACAATTTGAGCAAGCAAAAGGATAGTGCTAGACTGTAACCCAAAGTATGGACAAACATCAACAAGTTCACAGTGCCGAGTGTAAATGACCAAACAAGTCAACGGGAGGAGAGATGATTCTCTCCTGCAGAAGAATTCCAAATGACTTGGGTAGACAACCCCCTTAGGTGTGAGCCAAGCCCACAGTGACATCCTTCCAAAGAGGACAGGGTGGAAAGAGGGGAGAAGGGGAACTTTTCCCTCTTCCCTCAGCCCGGTGGTCAAGTCCAGCACCCACAGTGCTGAGTCCTGCTGGCGGCATGTACTCTGGACATGATGTGACAAAAATGGCCTCTGGGGTCTTCTCCAAAACCATAACCCCAGTCTAATCATGAAGAAAACATCACAAAGATCTCAACCGAGGGGCAGTCTACAGAATCCCTGCCCAGCACTCCCCAAAACTGTCCAGGTCACCAAAAACAAGGTAAGTCTGAGAAACTGTCACAGCCCAGAGGAGCCTAAGGAGACACGATGACTGAAAGTAATGTGGTGTCCTGGATGGGGTCCTAGAGAAGGACCTCGGGAAAAAACTAAGGAAACGAATAAAGTGTGGACTTAAATTAATAATATGGCATCCACACCGGTACATTAACTGTGAGCAATGTGCTGTACTAACATATGGTGTTAACAGCAGGGTGTACGGGAACTCTGTACACTACACAATTTTCCTGTAAACGGAAAACTAGTCTAAAATAAAAAGCTTATTTACATAACGTAGAGTGGAGAGACGCGAGCCTATCTTTTCACGCAGGGACGTCACTGACAGGCTGAAACCCTGTGGCCAGCAGCACAGCTCGTCCCGGCCAGAGCGCTGCCTCCCCACCAGATGAGTCAACGCGTGCTTTTCAAGCACTTGGAGTGAGCACGTGGGTGTAGCCGGTTTGCACCCCTCCACCAACCTTACCAAGCCTGCAGAGATGACAGCTGGCGGGGCCGGCGACGGATGCACCGACACGGACAATCATTCGGAGCCCGTCATCCCCAAGATGGGACATCAGAGGAGTCACTCAGGAAGCTTCAGACACACGCAGCAGTGCACAGTGTCATCAGCCTATGGTTCTGCCATCTTGCTCACTGAACTCTTTTCTTTTCCACTGAATGGGAAAATTTTCTTAAACTTTGGGACCTAGAAAAAGTTGACTAGCGACAGTACTGCTACCTCCACTGCATCGGCCATCCTCCTGACACGCCCCCGTAAGCCACAGGGTCATTATGACGAGACAGAGGGGCTACTTAGGTGGAAACAGCTGGAGTCTCATAAAGCACAACACAGATGAATACTCCGGTGGCATGACTGGCCACAATGACAAGAGCCATTCATTCAACATCGGAAATCCAATCTCGGACACTTGCAGCACGTGAATTAACGAACAGAAGGCACCGCGGCCCCACCTCCATTTTCCAGAGCTCATTTATCAAGTCGTGTCTGAGGGGAGAGATGCCCCCTGCATTGTTGGCTTTGCCAGTTATAGTAAGAAAAATGTTCGCAAACTAATTTAAAGCCTTGATGTGTCACGAGCATGAATATCCCTCTGAAAGCCAAGTACTCTGAGGCTGGGAGACCCCTTCCTTGCTGCTCATCCTGACCCAGCAGCCCAACCGCAGCCATCGTCCTGGAAAGAAGATGGTTCTATCCGGGGCTTTGTCATGAGGCCACACAGATTTCAGGGCCCAACTCCCCAGTCTGTGCTCTATTTTCAAGAAGCCAACTGACAAGCATCCAGTCCTTTTGTCTCCTGGCTTAAGATTTGTTTCTTCTCCTTCTCTCCCTAAATTTAAGTACTAGACCTTGAGGGAGATGTCAGTGTCACTGTCGCACAGGAGCTGCCATCTCTCCTTGATGCCAATCACAGTGACAGCCGGCGGGGCACTGAGCAGGCCGAATAAAGGAAGCGTCTCCCCACAATTCCTCACCCCTCTGGCCTGTCCACTCAGACTCTCACAGAGGGCCAGCTGCGCAGCTTCATGTAGCAGCTTGATAATGTGCTAACTCACTTCTCCACTGCGAAAATCAGAAACAGCTGGATTTTAAAATTTCCATTAGCAGTGAACTCGGATCTCCCCCAGCTTCAGTTCCGTTACTGCTCTCGACACAGAGGGGCACTCGACAGATGCTTTCGTAGTCTAACCCAGAAATCTATAGCATTCCTCGTGTACAGCGATGGCTTATCAAACCGTCTCCTGTGTCAAGTGACGGGTGACCCCTGTCTATCTTAATAATACCCTGTGGCACCCAGTAGCAGGCCACACACAGGATGTCAGCATCAAATACCCTGCCGCCCAGCCACATGTCCCCTGCCATTGCCTAAAACTGAGAACAAGAGTAAGCTATTTCTGTCTTAATAACACCAAACCTAAATCTCAAGCAAAATCAAAGTGAAAGGTGAAGACTTAAATTCCATCTTTAGTTTCTGAGTTGGACTGCAACCCTGATTAACTACATACATGTTTATTAAACTGGGAGCAAGAAGCTGTTTTTCACCAACAAAATGAAAAGCAGCCCCTGGTTTCTCCCACTTGCACACATGAGTTCTTTGCTGAGTTAGAACCTCTGTCATTCACTGCGAATGTTCATGTTTTAAAATCTTCAATGCCCTTGATACATAGAGATTAGAGTTTCTATAATTAAGGAGATATATTTTGCAATTTTATAAACAAAGGGTTTTGCAAGAGATGCAGAGACAAAGACACCAACCCTGTCTTCATAGATTTTAGTCTGGAAAGGAAATGTATGCAAAAAAAACCCTCTGTAAGGCAGTACAAACATACAAATGGAGGTCTGAACAAGCACAGGACAGGAGCGCAGGGCTCGGTCCCTGCGCGGCAGAGGCTGGGTTCAGGAGGACAGTCTCAGTAGGCAGGAGAGACAGGAGGGTGGCAGCCTGAGCTGGGCAAACATTGTCATCAGGGAACAGAGCCAGCAAAGGCATGATGCAGGAATGCTGAGGCTGTGCTGAAGAGACATCAAACAGAATGGCTGAGCTACGGAGCAGAGTCTGCATATGAAAAAGCGGAAGCCAGCCTGGGATGGCACCAAGCGATGACTCGAGGAATCTAGGCTTCGGCCTCTAAGAGTTAAGAAGCTCCGGAGGGATGTGGCGCAGCATGATCAGAGGAGCATGATCACAGCTGCTCTGGGGAACTGCTCTCACAACGTGCCTCATAGACGGACAGGGCAGCAAAGAGGAACGCAGGGTGACAAGTCTGGAAATCCTTGAAAGAGAAGGCCAAGAAGAGGGAGAGTGTTCAGAAGCTCTGCCATGAATGATCATTCAGAACTGGAGCTAAAACATCCTTTAGCGCAGCAGTCCCCAACCTTTTTGGAACCAGGGACCAGCATTCCTATGAAAATCTAACGCCTGATGATCTCAGGTGGAGCTGAGGCGGTGATGTCAGCACTGGGAAGCGGCTGCAGATACAGATGAAGCCTTGCTCGCTCAACTGCCGCTCACCTCCTGCTGTGTGGCCCCGTTTCTAACAGGCTACGGACTGGTACCGGTCTGTGGTTTGGGGGTTGGGAACCCCTGCTTTAGTGTATTCTGCGTTGGTGGGGAAATAGGACCAGGTGGGAAAAGCAGAGCTACCCCAACTTGTCCCCGAACAGCTTAGATACAGGGGGTGCCATGAGTTGCATCTGTCCCATCTGTCTTTCCTCTCCAGGCTTGAGGCCAAGAACTGAAAGTCAGATCCACATGTCGAGTGCCTACTGTACAGTGATAATGGAATAGCGAGAAGACCAATGGCTGCATCGTAAATGAGCACGAGGCTGAAAGGCTTTGCACAACTGCCCTAATTAACTGTCCGTGATCCTACAGTGCAGGCTTCACAGGCCGCATTCTGTGTCGCACTCAATAGGCTGAAACTTGCTAAACATTTGTTAAATTACTCATCTTTCATAATTTGAAAAATGGTCATTTAGACATATTAACAAAACACAGTGTTTTCCACTATCAGCAGATATTAGACGTTACTTTTAAATTTCTTTAAACTTCATTTTCCCAACTTTATCGATATGTGACAAATAAAAACCACATATATTTAAAATATAGAAGGCAACGTTTTGCTGTACGTGTGTATTGTGAAATGATTACCACAAGCCAGCTAATCACATCACCTCATAGAGTTACCTCTGGGTGTGTGTGATGAGAACACTTAAGATCCATTCTTTAAGCAAATTTCAAGCACGCAGCGCAGTGTACCATAATCACCATGCTGTACGCACCTTAGCTCTCCAGCACTCACTCATCTGACAGCTGGACGTTTGTACCCTTTGACCATTCTCTCCTCTACCCCTTCAGCCCCTGACCCCTGGCAACAACATTCTATTCTCTACTTTCATATGACTTCACCACCTACCCAATTATCATAGTTTCTCTGATTAGACATTTCTTTAAATCCTGTCTCGAAAACTCTCCAATACAGTAGCCACTAGCTATATGTGACTATTTAAACTCATTAAAATTAATTTTAATGAAATCTAAAATGAATTAATTTTAATAATAATTAAAATTCAGGGTCTCGTTAAAACTCGCCACACTGTGAGTGCTCAGAAGTCACACGTGGCTAGTGGCTGCTGAACCAGGCGATGCAGGCAGACTCTCCTCACTGCACACAGCTCGTTCAGATGGCATTGCTCTGCGGCCTCACGTGGTGTCCTGGAAAAAATACTTCCCTAAACTGAAAGTCTCGGCCCTAGTCAGGGGCCGCATCTCCTTCCAAGGTCCCTCCCCCTCCTCCCCCGCCATATTCCGCCCCGCTTACTGCATTATTTCAGCAAACAATTTTTTGCATCTGTTCTCCATCGGGAATAATACTAAGTGTGAGGACACAAACCGAAGTCAAACGTGAGTTTTGCCCTGAAGGCGTCTCCCGCCTGGCAGAGGAAGGAAGAATACATCCATTATAATTAGATGTTGTCATATCTGCAACACAGATGACGAAACACAGACATCCGAAATATACGGGGGCATGAGGGGCAACTTCGAGAGGGTGACTGAAACGTAGATGGAATATCGCCCGGGCAACTGAAATCATGGACCCAAAACTACCTCTGTCGGCTCGGGCAGACCATAAAATCGAAACACCGAGGGAGAATTCAATCGCAGAACAATGTTTCTACTGTGAGCCATCAAAATTTAAAGACACAGAACAATAGCATATGTTGATTACGGATACATAAATCTATCCTTCGCGCTTTAGTTTTTTAGCGAAAAAAAGAACTGAAGCAAATACGAGCAGGTTAGCAGTTGTTCACTCCCACCCCGGACTCTTATGAAATTTTACAAAATAAACAAAGGAAGTGAAGGCACATTAGGAAAAAAAAAAACCATCTTACGGTGGAAGAAGGAACGGCGCCCACGCGGGAAAGGAGCTCCCTGGGACGGCGGGAGACGCAGACGGGCTCCGAGGGCCGGTGACAGCAGAGTCGCCTCTCGGAAGACAGGTCACGCGCGACGCGGGAACAGGGCCGAGGGCCAGAGGAGCAGGCGTCCTGGGAAGCGGCGACGTGGGCGGGGCGTGGCGGAGGCATCGAGGCGGCCGGCCGCGGGGTCCCCGGGGATCTTAATGTCGCCCCGCACCTGCCCCTCACCCGTGGGACAGCAGGACAGCAGGCGCGCACGCTGAAGGCCGTGGCTGCCGGCCTGGAGCGGCTGCGGAGACCGGGCTCCCTCTGCCTCCGACGTCGGTCACGCGACAGCCCGCTCGGCGCGTCTCGAGCACGCGCGACGAGGGACGACTCCGCGAGGCTCCCCTCAGAACTGTCCCTGGACTTCACCTCCACACGGCTGAGCCGCTGACCGCCACGCAGCTGCGGACGGCCCCTCGCTCTGCCGTGCCGACGGCGGGGCCGCGCTCACGTGACGTGCTACGTGGCGGTGACACGAGGCGACGCCTTCTCAGGAGCGGGTGCCAGGCGCGCCCGCGGGAAGCAGCGGCTTCTCTGCCTGACTCCAGGGCTGACCGCTGGTCAGCGCTGTGGCCGTGCGGGCGTGGACGGGCGGGGAGGGGCACGTTCCCGGAAGGGACGTTGTGACCGCCAGTGTGAGCGCGCCAGGGAGCCCACGAAGCCCCCCGAGTCTTCGTTTCCCCCTGAGCCCTCCTCGTTCGCCTCCGCTCAGCGGAACTGACTGGCCTTCCAACTACACTCGAGCGGCGGAGCGCCGGGACGGCGTGTGCGCGCGTGCGCGTGCGTGCGTCCGTGCGCGCGCGCGCGCGCGCACACACAGTACTATTGATAAAATGCCCCACCTGCTCAAGCACGACACACCGCGGAGTGCCCACAGGGGAGGATGTGGCCACTCGGTCAGGACAGTGCGAGCAGCCACGAGGATAGCGCAGACGTGGACAACGCCATTCCCTCGCTCTTCTCGCGGGCTCTGCCATCCCCGAAGAGCCCGGAAAGAGAGGCCGGAGATCCGGCCAGCCTGGGGGCTTACCAAGAGCCTGCAGACGCTGGGCCGAGTGAGGAGCGGGTCCCACCTGCCTGCACGACCTCCTGGCTGGGTGGGGGGATGTGGTGACACCCACGGCCCCTCCCAGGACGCCTGGAATCGGAGAAGCTGGGGCACTTGCTGTCCGACAGTGCGGTTTACCAGGGACCAGCAGGGGACCTTGACGTCCCCTTCCTTTCTGTTGCTGACACCTTGAGACTTGTCCAAGAAAAGCCTCCATCCTCAGGGCATCAAAAGTGTTTAAAAGGAACATGGATGGACACGGCCTGGCAGACTTCATCACAGATCTAAGCAGTGACCCCACCACAGATCAGCAATCAGAAGATGCCCAGGCATCGCCCATACCTCTTTTAATAAAAAACCTCCTCCACCTCATCCAGGGCTTCCACCCTCCTGTGCCCATAGCTTTGGTCACACGTTACCCCCTGTCCGGCTCTCCCTCCTCCTCCTTCCCCCCAAGCCTCTCCATTCTCACAGAAGCATTGGAAATCCTCAGGCCATGAACCTCTGTAACTATATCTGGCTGTCCCACCAATGAAACGTGTATATGGGCATTTCAGATATATTCTTAGTATTAAGTTCTAGACTATTCTTACCCCCATATCATCCATTAATAATGATGATTAATACCGGGCATTTATGTGAGCCTGGTATTGTACTATGTGACTTACACACTAGCTTGTTTACTCCTCCCGATGACTCTGTGAGGTAGGCCATTCCAATTACAAATGTGACATCCGAGGCTCGTAGAAATGAAGGAATTTGCATGAGGACACAAAACTGGAAAGCAAAGGTGCAGTGACTCAAACCCAAGCAAGATCTCTCCGGAGCCCACATTCTTCCCATTAGCTAATAACGCACTTTTATATCCAGTGAGTTTTTTTTAAGAGCTACAAGAGCCTCAGAAATCACCTCTTTGAAAGCTCCCATTTCAGACACGAGGAAATTGAGGCCCAGAGAGCTACCTTTTCCAAAGTCACATGGGAATCACTGGTTGAGCCCAGTCTCCAAACTAGTCGCTTAATTCCCATTAAGTACTTTTGAATTTATGCCAGGAAGCCTCCCAGAGAGACTACTCCACTGAATCATAGGAAAAGAAGTTGAGGAGGCCCCTTGGCAAACAGGCTCTTCAAATGGGAGCCAAGAAGGAGTCAGGGGGTCACTTCTGTTCTGGATGACAATTTCCCCATGCCCAGGGATTTGGAAAACGGCCACGTGCTTCTCCAGGAGGATTAATTCGTCCACACCATTTCCTGCTGTGTTTACAGAGGCTGAGTAGCATTGTGGGGGAAAGCCCCTGCTCCAGAGTTACGTCAGCCTGACTAAAAATTCCGCCCACCCCTCCTGAAGTCTGCCACCTTCCTCAGGATGACCTGCCTCATCCTCAGTGTCCTCATCTGTAAAATGGGGATGATAAGAGTACCTGCCTCAAAATATTCTTATAAAGGGTCAAAGATCATGCATTTAGCATCATGCCTGACCCAAGAGAAGGGCTCGTAAAGCTACTCATCGTTCTTACTCACACGATCACCAGTAACGGCTCCGCCGGCCGTCTCCACACGGTGTAGTGCACATGTGCAGACACAATGGCAGGAAAAACCCACCGACGGTGACCAGTGTTGCACATCTGTCAGGGATGTGGCCTTTGACCCCACTTCTCAGACTTCATGGTGACAATTAAATACTCTTCCCCCATGACCATAACAGAGCACAATTACTTTGTATTTGTCACTCTGGTAACCAGGCAACTGACAGTCTTTTCAAACAACGAAAAACGCTCCAAATGGCTCACTCTGATTCATTTCAGCAGGCAGCAGGTTGGGCAGTGAGTCATGTGTACTTCACGAGAGGTACAATTAGGGACCATGGTTTCAGCAGAGCCATGAATTCTATGGTCTGAGGCTACGCCAGGAGCAGAGGCAGGGTCCCCAAGGCAGATGGACCCCACGCCAGCGGGGCCGGGGACAGAGGTTTTCAGGAGGTGGCGCGCTCTCGAGAACGAACACTGGACTAGCCTTTGAAAGGCTGGCTCTGGTCTGAACTCAGTCCCGCTGAGCCATACAAGCCTACACAAGTCACTTAGGGCCTGGGTCTCTGTTTTCTTATCCGCAAAACAAGGGTATTAGAAGAGAGGGCCTCGCAAAGGCTTCCTCAGCCCTAAACCTTGATGATCACGTGAGAATGGCCACTTGCCTGGGAAAAAACCACCACAGGATGCCTTTCAGATTACAAGAGACTTCTGATCCACCTATTATAAACCAACTCATGACTTTAGCTAGTACATTGGGGCTTCAAAGCCAGTTCCTCGCAAAGTCGAAGAAGGAAGATCTTCAACTTAAACATACTCATTCCTCTTCCCAAGGCGGGTCTGCCCTCTGCCACCGTCCAGAGAGCCCAACCAAGTTGTGGTCACTGCGAGTCACACAAACGTGTTTGGTGGGTTTGGGGACAGAACCAACCGTACCCTTCGGATAGTCTTTCTTCCATTCAAAATTAGTTTCTGGCTTCAAGGAGCTAAGAACGCCCCAGTGAACAGCAAATGACCCATTAGAGGAGGCACAGGCACACCAAGTGCATCTGGGTGATGAGTGCATCAGTGGAAGCCCCCAGGGTACGGAGAGCAGGTGTCCTCGGAAACGGCTCTCGGGCACTTCCACGGGGACTGGACAAACCACCTGCCCACCTTCCATCCCGTCTCCCCACTCCCACCCCTGCCCCACTCCAGATGCCCTGACTTCTAAGAGGCTGCTCTTATCCGTCACCCTGTCATGCTGTCCACCTAGACGCGCTCTTGTAAGCGGTGCGTGGCCGACGGTCACATATGGGCACCATACCCAAGGAAACAGCGATGAATACTGAACTTACTTAGTGCGAAGGGGCAAACGGTGTTGACGGAAGCAAGTGGAGGACCGTCCCTCCCACCTCGGCCCACTGACATCCTTTCACATTCTTGTCCAAAGATGCTGGCCTCCTGCATCCAGGTCACTCACAGTCCGGTGGGTCCACCGTCCACCTCTGTTTTCAAACCAACTTTACAAATTTCTCCACAACGTTCCTGGTTCTTATCAGTGAAACAAAAGCTTTAACAATCAGCTGTTAGATATTTAAAGGGAAGAGTAGTTTTTCCTCATTTCCAGAGAATGAACAGGGTTACATTTTTATTTTATTCAACCTAGTTCTAAAAAAAGAATGAGAAGTATTTCATAAAAATATGTAATACAGTAATATAGAATTAAATAGCTAATAGAATTAGAGCAAAGAGAAAATAGTAATAATATTTTTTTAAAAAGTAGCTACAAGCAAGGTTTACTCCTCCAAACGCACACTGAAAGTCTCCTATACAATTCTAAAATATAGATGATGTTGGTTGAGGAGCTTCCTGGTGGCCAGAGCAAAGAAGGAAGTATAATTAGTTAAAAGATTCATAGAGTCTATAAGTGAAAAAAAACACAACCGTTCCTTCAAGATGTTCTATATATGAGGGAGCTGATAAATGTGGCAAAGTCCACTCTTTGGGTGAGACTGACAGCCAGGTACCAATTCTGCAGCTCCTGATGGTGGCTCCCTCGAGAAGGAATCTGAGCCCACCGCAGGGTCTGCTCCCAACCAGGCAAGACACAGCTCTCCACAGGAGTGCAGGGTGAAAAGCGAGACTCATTCCAGCATTTGTCATCTCTCCTCAGATCCACACTATCTAACACAACTCAGCTTGTGATAAAAGAGGGTGTCGGGGAGTTCAAGACACGAGCTTTGGAAAGGACCTGGAATACGGATGTGCTGTTTTACCACCAATGAGTCCACATGGCAGATTATCATCATCATCATCATCACCATGACCATGACATCATCCATCATCATCATCATCATCCCCACCACTGATACCATCATCACCCATCATCATCATCATCATCATCACCACTGCCACCATCATCACTTTACAATTACTAATTGATGCCAGTTATTGAGCAGTTACTAGTTTCTAGGCATTTAATTAAACACTTTAATATATTGTGTATATATTGTTTGGGTGAACAGAAAATTGGATGTTGATTTTCCCACGTTCACATTGCTGGTAAGTTTGAACAAAGCTGAGATTTGAAGCTAGGTCAGTCTCCTCCAAATTCTTGACTTTAAACTCGTGGTCTTCATTTTTTAATTTAGTTCAAACACTTCTAACACCAAAAATAAAATTTCAGTATGCCCTCTCAGTATGTGCATATCATTTTTAAAAATAAATTATATATATTAACGGATGAGTACTATACTGCCCCAAACTGCTAAAACATACGTGTCTTAAAGGACAAAAGAGCTAAAGATGAAATAAATAATATTTAAATATTTTATTACCAGTACAATCTTTTGCTATCATTAATATTGTGAATAATATATCATTATTTTTTAAATCTTGGTTTACTGCTTTATGACATAATGATCCGTCTGATTATAAATTAAGTTTACTCTGACACTCATGACTAAAAACTACATGATGCAAAGATATAGTGATAAATGCACTATTCTTTGCTCTCATTAAATAATGGTATTCATTTTCCGATCTCATCACCAAATAGGAAAAGATTGTTTTAATTCAGCTAGCAAATTTCCATTTGTCTTGAACTCAGTTGCAAACTAATCAAAAGGTAAGATATTTTTGTATTTTCACGAATAGGTTCAAAACCTCTGAAACTCTTCTTTTGGAATATCATTGGTTAGAAAATTTGTTTCCAAGTTTTTTTCAAATATGTAAGATGAGTTTAATATGTGACGCTATTTTCAACAAAAATATTCACATAATACTGGAAACATTTCGAAACATTTAGTTTCAAAATGGTTGTGATAGACCACCAAGTCCTTTCAAAAAATGTTATTTTCTCACTAAAACATCACTCTTTCCTTGACTACTCATACTGTGTTTGTAATATCTGCTCCTTAGCATGCTGGTAGCCCCCACTGTAACAGAGAAGGTCACAATTTCTATCGTTTGCCTTTTTGTAAAAGACATATGTATAAACGTATAACATCCTTAATTTCAATAATGTTTCTACGTAGTTTGTTATAAGATAACCAGACAACGTCAGTATGGGACAAAACACTTTCACAGAAATTCTCCATCTCATTATGAAGTACAATACATATGCTTAATCTCAGCCTTGTTTTTATAACATTAGCCAGATCAAGAAAACTTGTAGCACTGTCGCAGGGCAATACATTTCAGTATTCCAAAAGAGAAGGAATGAGGCCCCACGGTGCACCCGCGTCGTCGTGGACCCCGGGGCTCCTCTGGTGTTGGGCGTCCTGGGCACCACGTGCGATCTAGCACCGCCCTGACACACGTATCAAACTAGCATCAAGCGTGGAGTTGATATGTTAGCAAAGCTTCATTCTTTTTATTTTTTAGATTGAAAACATAAATGGTAATTAATTCTAACGTCTTCCTAACACCAAGGGATCGTCTGTACGCCTCCTGGAACGTGACTTCTGTCCTTGGAGACCACTGCTCCAGACCACCATGCCCTGCAGCCTCACCGGCAAATGCCCTGCTTTGACAGTCTGCCAGGCAAAGGGCAGAGGTGTCCCAAATTCTCCTCGGGACATTAAGGGGAGGATTCTGATAAGGCCCGGCAGAGTAAACCCACACTTTACCTCAGTGTCTCTGGAAATCTCACTTAAATGATAGAAAAAGGATGACAAGGACAACACTCCGAAGGACAGAGAGAACAGGAGAGAAACCCGTAACAGTCAAGTCAGCCGTATCATTTTAGAAGCAGGAAAACAGACAGATAAATGGCAACTGACTTAGCAGGCCACAGAAAGCCGAAGGTGTGCCCGGGGTGGAGGATGGAGACAGTGTCTGTGTTGGAAGGGAAGTAAGCCAGGAAGCAAGTATGTTTGAGTGACAGCACTCTGAAGAGCTCAGCCATCGTTAGCACGGGCACTTCTGAAGGCGAGGGTGCAGATGGAGCAGACGACACGGGACTGGCAGACAGTCTGTATAAGAAGCAGTTAGATCTGAGAGCGTTGTGCAGCCAGGCAAGCTCTCTGGGATCCCAAAAATGGCTTATTCAACTAAAAGTAAGAGATTAAGTTCAAGTTTACATATCCAATGGTAAGACCCTGCTCAGCCTCCTTCCCACTCTTTTTCTGAAAATGTAGCAGCCAGGTCCATATTTTTCAGGTGAAGAACTGGACGATTGCTTTCTAGAAAAACAGACCTAAACAAGAGAAAAGATCTCCAGTTCCTAACAATTTGGAGTCCTTCGATGAAAGCTCCCAATCCCCAGCCAGAGACCTTCGAGAGAGGCTCAACCGTTTGATAAATGCCATCCACGTGCTTGGAGCTTCCTCACAGCCACCTACTACCTCTGTCTGAAACACGAATGGACAGCAAAGATCATCAGACATTCGAGAAAAATTTCTAACGTAAAAGACCGAGACCAAATCAAGCAAACAAAGAAAGGAATTTGGAAGAAACAGGCTCGATGCAGGAAGCAGAAGAAAACTTAAAAAATATTTCTGTAATTAGTAACCTTCAAGATTTTGAGAGATAGGAAGAAACCGAAATGACAATATGAAAGAGCTCTTTAAAAGAAAAGTATCAACACCGGGCAGTGTCTGTCGGCGATGGCCTCGACCTTGAAGAAGGCAAACGCGGCATTGACTTCTCAGGGGAAACGGATGAGTCTTAGGCCGGAGCTCACCGGAGCTCAGATGCAAGAAACCCAGCAAGCTTTCGAGCTCTTCGATGCTGACGGAACTGGGACTATAGATGTTAAGGAATTTAAGGTGGCAATGAGGACACTGGGCTTCGAACCCAAGAAAGAAGAGATCGAGAAAATGATACGTAAAATTGATAAGGAAGTGACAGGAAAAATGACTTTTTGACCGTGATGACTCAGAAAAATGTCTGAGAAAGATACCAAAGGAGAAATCCGGAAAGCTTTCAAGCTCTTCGATGGCGATGAAACTGGAACAATTTCGTTCAAAAACCTACAACGTGCTGCAGGAAGTAACCGAAGAAGCTGATGGGGATGGAGACGTCAACGAGCAAGGGTTCCTGAGCGTCGTGGAAAAGACCCGCCTTCACTCGGGTCATTCCATCCTTTCCTACCGCAGGCGACGCGACGACGGCCGGTGCCTGCCACCGCGCAAAACCTGGTTTCTGAGAACACAAACTGCTTTTTCCCCACTGACCTCCCTGTATAGCTGTAGTAATAGCCTCAAATCTATGTTAGATTTTTGAAAGCAAGCTTTGCCAGGAAAGTTCTTTGTGAGGGGACCGGCTGGTTACTTTAGCTCCCCAAAGCAGAGCGAGAGCACATCAAAGGGTCTCAAAGCTTTCGCCCACCTGCCGTTCTGCCTGTGTCTCCTCACTCTCGTCGTGCACGCCCACATTCGTGCCACCACAGACGGACTTCTTAGACAAGCACATGCGCCTGGGTCGCCACAAACAACAGGTATCTCTTCGATGCTTCTGGTTTTAGTGGACACCTAAGTGCAGCATTCTCTTTAAAAAATACCCAGTGAACTCTCTCACTTACACTTGGATGTGCGTTTGAGCTATTCATTTTGTCTTAAAAATAAAGCCTTTCTTATTTTGCAAAAAAATAAAACTAAAAAATAAAAAGTATGATATCGGGAGAAAAGAAATTAATATAAAAGTAAAAAATAAATTTGGATAAATCGCCCTAAAAGTAGATATTTGGAGAATAAGAGATAAAATGCAGGAAGCTTATAAAATTAATCCAGAAGATCCAGTATCTGAGTAATAAGTAACTCAAAAAGAAAAGAGAAACAAACTGAGGGAAAAAATTATCAAAGAAATACTATTAAGATATTTCCAAATTTAAAATAACATGAGTTTCCAGATTGAAAGAGCCCACCAAATGGCCAGGAAAAATAACTTGGAAAGTCCCTTTACCAAGTCACTTTACTGTAAAGTGTCAAGTAGCAGACTTTCGAGACAAAAGAAATATCCTAAACACTTCCAGAAAGAAAACGTAAACCAAAAGCAAAGGATGAGAATCAGAATAGCTTCAGACTTCTCTACAGCGGCTCTGTAATCAAACTAGAAAACTACGCAGAATGCCTTCGAAATTCAGAGAGAAAATTATTTGCTACCTAGAATTCTGTACTTAGCAAATCTGTCAGTCGAGAAGAGGTTAGCTGAAAGGCATTTGCATACATACTGGTTCATAAAAATCTATTTTACATGACTTCTCAATAAGTTACTAAAGGACATGCCTCAACAAAATAAGGAAGAAAACAAAGAAAAAAAATGAAATCAGAAATTCTGTATGGGATCCAATACAGAATTGACAAGTAAAGGGAACTCCCAGGGTGGTGGTGGCGGTGGTGATGGTGATGATGGTGAAGCTGATGGTATGGTGATGATGATGATGATCATGATGATGATGATGATGATGGTAATGATGATGGTGATGATGGAGGAAAATCTCAGGAGGCCTGGAGAGACACCATCCAGACTGGAACAGAGCAGAGGCCTCCAGGAGCAATGTCTCCAAGAAGAAAAGTAAAACCAATAGATGCCCTAGATGTCTGAACCCATCAAGGAGAGATTTTCGTGTTTGTTGGAGAGTGTGGGCTCAATCTGTAAGAAGCAAATAAAAAATGAGCAACAGTTAATACTATTTAATTACAAAGTTCAAGGGGAAAAAAAGAAAGAAAATATACTCACCAATACTACGGATGATTTTATATACACATGTACAAATATTTATATACAATATATACGTATAATTTATATATATAAAGTTTACATAGAAATTACATATATAATAAACATATACATAAAAAATCAGTTAAGCTATAGATGTTGATTTACTATCTACAGGATGTAGAGTGTATGACAGATAAGTCCTTGTTTTCTGTATCTGGAGACTAAACAGTTACTTTAAAAACTGGAGAAATATTCAGAATGGAAATAATTAACAACAACAAAAAAAGACAAGAGTTGAAAGCGGCAGTCTCCCTCCAGTGAGAAACTGGGGTGGAGAGAAGTTGGGGAGAACACGCAAGCCTCAAAGAACTGTTTGGCTTTTCTTAAGGTACATGTATTATTTTGATAAAAACAAACATTAAATCAAAAGAAAAAAACAGAAGAATATGAAGGGCAGAATGGAGGCGGAGAGCCGACACCCTGCACACACGGTGCCTGCAACGCACCTTACAAACGTGAACTCACTTCTACCCCCGCCCGCCCTACAAGGCGGGTGCTATCAGGGTGCTATGGCTACAGTCTCTATTTGTGGGCCAGGACTCGGCCTTAGAGGTTTAAGTGACTTGCCTCAGGTTGCACAGTCAGGAGGCAATGACAGCAGAATTTTAACCCACACAGCCCAGCTCCGGAGCCTGCATTTGTGGCACTCGGCTATCCGGAGAAGAAGGGGCTGAGCAGGCAGCCGAGAAGGTCTGATGGCGGGGCCCCCGCCTCCGCACGGAGCCCCAGCAGCAGGACCACTGGCTTTCTGGGGACGGTCGGGTCTGTGCCCACAGACTGGCGGGCAGCTGTGGTTCCAGAATTCTCTGCCTTCCGCTTTCATGGATGGTTTCAACTGAGAGAAGTATCCAACATAATCTCTTAAAAGTCTTAACAGAGCACCCCCAGAACGTCTACAGAAAGGCAGGGTGCTGAAGGGTTGCATGAAAACGCACCCTCATGAACTTACACAATGAAGCAGCGATTATAATGAGAACTAGGAGGAGAAAGCACTGTGTGGGTCTCAAGCGGGTCCGAGGATCAGAGTGACAGTTTTTTCTTAATGGTCACAAAAGTACGACATACCCACATGGAGTCTTAAGGAAATGAAGACTTAAATCAATCTTCCACATTTCTAAGTTTGGAAGCTGTTGAGAGTCTGCCGATATGGATTCAAGCAGTGGAGGAGGCTCGGATAGAGCCTGGTTTCTGTGACACTTACTCCCATCACAGAAAGGACCCCCGCGGAGCACGAGGACACTGCGGAGTCTCGTCTGCTCGAGTGTCCTCCGTAAGCCACGCCGCACGCTGTTTGGTAAACGGCGTTATTTCGGACAGGGGCAGGTGCATCTGCAGTCAGGGTACAAGATGCCCATGTCACCGAGGGGCCCTCCAGTTTCCCAGCGGAGGCAGCTTCCCGTGCCGCGGAGTGGGCCCCGCAGCAGGAGCACGGCCATCACCAACGTCTCGTCGACACACGTGTTGCTCTTCTTGGGGTCTTGGCCCAGGTCTGCAGACAGACGGCGGTGACAGAGGCAGAGATGCTCACAGTGCGACGAGCTTAGGAGCACGAGAGAGGAGTCCTACGGCCATCTGAACCCCCCACGTCAGGAAGAAGAACGTCACGTCACTGCCACCAGGCACCTGTGGGCCTGACCTTGATCTAATTTCTCCTGATGACAGTGCAGAGAGGTAACCACCCTGAGCGAGGCAGAGGGGGGTCTATGCCGGGTGCGCCGGGCCACAGTGAGGAGCAAGCCAATGCCTTGGGGACGATCACCCTGCTTCTTGAATTTTCTGTCACAGCCGTGATTATGTTGTGTCCGAGTGTCTGACCACGTGGTCTTTGCTCAGTTCGAGAAGCACAGTTCCCGATTCTAAAGGAAACGCACGCAGGCTTAGCTCTTCCCCTCCTGGGGCTCTTTTATTGGCTTCTAGAATTTCGATTGAGAGAAATGGGCCTCATTTATTGCTTACGGCAGTGAGAAAACCAGCGGGGTTTTCACTTTAATTTGAAGCTATGGATATTGGATAGCGACTCTCTCGCATTCTGTTGATGAAGTGGTTTCTAGAGGAGCCAGCGGGTGAGGACTGCGAGCGAGGTAAGTACACAGTCAGCAACCCTGACATCGGGTGTAAATTAAGATGCGATTAAGAAAGGACATGTGGGGAGTAATTCTATCTGTAAAAGAAGGGCCAAGTCTTAAGAAGCAGAGCATAGCACCGTCAGAGCTTTCCCGAAGCTCGCCACCGTCTGTGGGCATGTTGAACAAATGGAATTAGGCTGCAGATGTTCTGCGAAATGAATCCACTTTCAAACGTTTGTATGAGGGATGGTATTAAAGAATCTCACTCTGCTCTAAATGAAAATTACCACCTTGCTCCCCAGTTCGATCAGGTAATAAAAGGAATAAGCATGACTCTTTTTGGCTTGATCATACTTTTGTCGAAAACATGCCCACCTGCCCCAGTCACACGTGTTCTCAGTCACCTCCCGCTTCAGCTCCGGGACTCCCTGGCCCCCCAGGTCATGACCCCTCATGACCACAGCTAAACATCTTTAATGGTGAAGACGGTCGTCAGTGACTCCCTGTTCCCTGCAGTGTGTGGTCTGTGCAGGCAGGGACAATAGGAACGATGCCACTGTTTGCTGCAAAGTCCCCATGTCCCAGATCAGTATTCAATAAAAATGAATGTGGGTATCTGACAAAGGACTCATACCTAAAATGTATAAAACATTCTCAAACTAAACAGTAAAACAAAATTAATAATCCAATTAGTCAACGGACAAAAGAGATGAACACGCACTTTATCGAAGGGGATGTGCGAGTGGCCAGCAAGGACCTGTCAACGCCATCTGCCACCAGCAAACGCAAAGTAAAACCAAGATACTACCACACACCCGTTAGAACATCTAACGTCAAAACCGGTGACTACACCAAATGCTGATAAGGATGCGGAGACACTGTTCCCTCGCACGTGGCTGGCAGGGATGTAAAATGCCACTCCGGGAGAGAGTTTGGCCGTTGCTTAAACAACTAAACATGCACTTGTCATACAAACCAGCAATTGCATTTCTCGGCATTTATTCTAAAGAAAAGAAAAAATCTGCCCACATAAAAAAACCCCGTACGTGAATGTTCACAGTAGATTTATTCATAACCCCAAACTGAAAACATCCAAACATTCTTGAACAGGAGAACGGTCAAGTGAGTGTGACACGGCCAGGCCACGGGGGCCGAGGCAGCGGGAAAAGGTAACGAGCCTGCGACACACAGCGACCTGCAGGGTCTCCTGGACATCCTGCTGCGGGAAAGAAACCCATCTCGTAGGGTACGTCTCATGTGATTCCACTTGTATGGCACCCGCGAAATGACAAAATCAGACGTGGAGAAGAGGTCGTGATCACCAGGGGCTGGGGTGGTGGGAGGCGGGGTGGGTGTGATGACGTGGGGTAGCTGGAGGGAGACCGCTGCGGTGAAGGACCGGTTCTGCATCTCGACTACACGCACACACTCGTGCACACGCACACGCACACGCGCGTACATGCGGAACTGGCGACATCTCAGTAAGGTCCTGGATCACGCCGCTGTCCACTTTCTGGCTGCGACGTTGTGCTAGTTACGCACGATGCCAGTGGCGAAACCAGGTGAAGGGTGCACGGGTCCTCCGGTGCCCCTTCTGCATCTTCCCGCCCATCTTTAATTATCAAAGAGAAAGGCGGAGACAGCCGAGCCGCATGGACGTGGGGAGGACGCCGCCGGCTCAGAGGGAAGCGGCGTCCGCGGCGAGGCTGCTGCGCGAGCGCTAAGCTCGGGCCGCGGAGGTCGGGGCTCGAGCAGGAAGCTGGCGGGGCTGGGCCCGGGCATGGAGGCTGCGTCGCAGAATCAGTGTGTCCCTCAGGGTGCGCCGTGCTTGGGTTCAGCCAGCACCCGCACCCGCACCCGCACCCGCACCCGCAGGCAGAGGCGGTCAGGGGCCAAGTACTCAGGCGACCTCACAGCTCGTCGCACTGCAGCTTACATCCAGGGAGGGCCAATTAGCCCCCGTGGGCGTTGTTCGCAAGCTCTTCCACTCGTGGGGCCGGAGGCGGCACGCAAATCCTGAGGACACCCTTACGGGGGACCCCGTCATGGTTTTCTGGGATAATAAACTGTGATGCGGGGTGAGGGTGGGGCACTATCGAAACCCCGGAAAAAGGGCCTGGCGGGGACCCGGAGGTGGTCAGGGCCGAGCCACCGGCTGTCTCAGGGGTCACGCTGGGCTGTGGGGCGAGGGGACAGCTCGGTGGCACCAACGCTCGCGGTGCTTAAAATGCTCTATTTTGTTCATAGTGGATTTTTTGGCATTAATTTGGTTTTTAAAATATTGCATTAAAATATAATTAATCCTCATCCTTTATAGGTTATGTATTTATGAATCCACCTACTTACTAAAATGTATCCGTCACCTCACCATCAACACCTGCCGGTTTCACGGTCACCTGTGGGCACGTGCAGAGTGACAAACATCTGAATCGCCCACCACTCAGGTCCCCGCAGAGACTGGACAAGGCCACCCTGTGCCCTGTTTCAGCCGTCATGCCGTAAACAAGCGTTCTGTTGGCAATGTCCTTGGTGCCGCCTTTTCACATTTTTGTGTGTTTTGTTGGTGATTTTGGCGTCTGAAATGGCCCCCAAGGGCGCAGAATAAGTGGCGGCTGAACTGAGGCTCCGACGCCCTGCGCCCTCCCTCCAACCAGCGGAGTCCCCCTGTCCTGTAAGGGCAGACGGTCTGCTCGTCACCGGCTGCCGCGCGGATTCAGTGACACGTGTGAAGGCGGAGGTGGCACAGACCAGAGCGCAGAGGCGCCCCCGTCTCTTCTGCTGTCACCAGGTGCCACGTGCGGATTTTGTTTGCCAAAAGCTCTCAGAAAGGCTCCCTCCTCTTTGTAATGAGGTTCCGTTTCAGCCAGAGGGAACTGTGACGTGGCGAGTGTGGGAAGGGTCACCTCTTCTCTGGGTACCCGATTCTTTCTTCATGCAACTGGAGAGTCTTTGCTGGGAGCAGGAGCGTGGAGATCAGGGCCGCTCGGGTGTGCTAAGCAGTCACGCTCTGAGCGTCAGCTCCTACGTCATCGTCAGGCAGCCGGGCTTGGCAATGCCCTGGATGGGGACATTCCGCCTCTGAACGAGTGAAGAGCATGGCCACTTCCAAAAAGACAGTAACAAACCGACTGCTTTCTTAGCGTCTTTGAGCAAGCCCCGCTAACGATTATCGTGCAAGCTCAGGAATCGAATATCGCCCAGAATCTGTCACTCTGCCAGGGCACCCAGACGAAACACCACCGAGCAGGTGGCTTCGGCAACATAAATTTACTTTCTCACAGATCTGGAGTCTCTACATCTGAGACCAAGGAGTCAGAGGGTTGGTTTCTTCCGAGGCTCCTGTCCTGGGCTCGCAGGTGGCCGTTGTCTCCCTGTGTCTTAACCACCTCTGCCCTCTGTGCCTGTGTCTGAGTTTCTTCTTTTTATAAGTCATGCTGGGCCAGGGCCACCCCGATAACCTCATTTTAACTTAATCACCCCTTTAAAGGCCCTGTCTCTAAATACAGTCACGTTCTGCGGCCCTGGAGGTTAGGACTTCAACATATGAATTTTGGGGGACACGATTCAGCCCATAACACTCTGCTCTTTGTCCCCCCAAAATTCTTTTCTTTCTCACACGTAAGACACATTCGACCCCACTGCAAAAGCCCAAAAGTCTTAACCCATCCAGCATCAACTCTAAGCCCATGACCGCACCTGAATCTCACCTAAATCAGACACAGGTGAGAGTCAAGGTGTGACCCACCCCAAGGCCACAGATCTCTCTGTCTGGAGCCCTGAGATGAGGCGCTTCTTGGAGCTCACTGAGTCTCCCGACCACGCTTCCTTTCTCAGCACCCTGGAGAGCGCTGGGCGCAAACGGTGATGTCCACTCAGCAGATGGCAGACAAAGCGTCTGTGCTGCTCCAACTGGTCCCGGGGCCATCACGAGGCTGAGCCAGACTGTGGAGAGGCCACCAGCACCCGCCCGTCATCCCCTCTCCCCGCCTCCTCACTAAAGGACCCCCGTGTCGTTGACATGTGGCAAACTGCCCACTAGACACGTATTTCCAGGCCTCCCTGAGAGACAGCGTGTCCAGTGAGTAAGCAGAAGCCCCGGGCAGATGCCCGGAGAGATGTGTGGGGGAGTCCACCTCCGAGACCGAGAGCGACCCCCTTCCCCACCCCTCCCTGCCGGCAGCACGGATGTGACGACCGGACAGGAAGCCAGCATCGGTGACGGTGGAGCAGAGCCAGGACACACGGAGCCCGCTGGCAACTGTGGCACCAGCCCTGGGCCGGCCATTTCTGGAATTCGCGACCTCTGTGAGTGCTGTCTGGGGCTCTGTTGACGGAGCTGCTAAGAGAGCCACCCTTCTGTCCCCAGGCCCGATGTCCCTGATGTCCTGTGCTGCGCGCTCGCTCAGTACTTAATTAGCTGTGGTTTCTATGCAAGAGTTTTTCTTCGAAGAAGCAGGGGAGCCGCACGCACAGGAAACCTCACCTCATTAACCTTCCTCCCACGGTCAAACAGCGTGGAGGACGCCAGCAGAGGGGACAGGAGGTGGCCACAGAGGCAGGAAGGGACCCAGGGAGAAGAAAGGAAGGAGGAAGGGTGAGCCGACACAGTGCGAAGGTGAGGACGGTCTCTGCCACCTGGAGCCAGGCCGCCTGACAGAAACCACATTGGGTCCCCACGGCGGTGCCAGTTGTGACGGCTGAGTGGCAGCCCTCCCTACGGCGCCTCCAAATCACAGAGCAGTCAGGGAAGACGGAAGCTTCCAGAAGGAGGCTAGAAAACAGGCACAGCCACACACGGCCACCTGAAAACCCAAGACCACAACGTGCAAAAACGAGGGAAAATTAGGCAACGTTTTACAGGTCTTGCTGGGCTGCCATGTGCAGACTCTGTGTTATCGATTGAAGGGTGTCCCCAGGAAGGATGTGTTGAGGTCCCAGCCCCCAGGGCCTCAGGCTTCGACCCTGTCTGGAGAGAGGTCACTGCAGATGTGATTAGTTTAGATGTGATCACACTGGAGTAGAGCAGTCCCGGCTCCAACGCGCCTGGTGTCCACGTAAGACGACGGCCACGTGAAGTCACAGCGACACGGGGAGAAGGCCACGCGAAGAGGGAGGCGGAACGGGGCTGCTGCCCCCGCAAGCCAAGGAGCCCGCGGGGGGCTGGGAGGGCAGCCCGGCGCAGACCCGCCCTCGGAGTCTCGGGGGCGCCCTGCACCCCTGGAGTTCAGACTTCCGGCCTCCAGTGCATGAGGCGACACCGTTCCGCACCTCACGCCACCTGGATTTTTGTACTTCGCAAAGGCAGCCCCGGAAAACGGTACACCCCGCGCTCCCGAAACTTCGCATCCGACGGTGGAGACTGGCGTTTCAGTGTGAAGGCAAGGTTTTCTTTTTTTCTTTTTTTTTCAGTCAAAAAACACGATTTCATATGAAAACATCAAAGAACTTAGTTTTTTCCATAGCAATTAAACTGATTCCAGGCTTCAGAATAAATAAATGCTTTGCAACACCCTAGAGTGGAAAAATTTACTGAGGCATGGGCTGCAGTTCTCCAGAGCAAATGAAATCTGCTTTAAAAAGTGGGGGGCCCTCCTCCCGGGGTGGGGCCACAGCGGGTCGGGCCAACGCAACGCCAGACAACATGAGGTCACAGCCCAGGGCACCCGCAGCTGCCGCGACAAGAACGAGTTACTGCGTCCCAGTAAGTGACCGACTGCCCGCTTCACAGTGAGACACTCCAGCATGGTTCTAGACTCGTCATCAGCATGAGGCAAATGTGACTGTCACCTCTTGAATGTGCAGGCCAAACTGCTCGCGGGGGACTGTGTGAGCCCACGAAACCCCGCACTCCGTGGCCGCCTAGAGCCCCCTTCCCAAAAGGCTCCAGCAGGGGGTGTCAGATGAGGGGCGGAGAGATTCAGGTGTGTGAGAGGCCCCGCCGTGAGCGGCCCCACGCTTTAGGTGTAGAAAGAGAGGTCTCAATGCCGCCAAAGTGTCACCGAGTGCCAGGAAGAGCCGCCGAGCTCACGTCTACACTGTGCTCTCGGAGGCCTCCGCGGCAGAGGATCTGGGGCGACCCCCACCCCGCCTGCCCAACGAGGCTGCGGCTCTGCACAAAGGGCATAGAGGGTCTTCACTCCCCAGGTCACAGCTTTCTTGGCCACGAGGCCTGTGTGAGGAGTGGGGATTGATTCATCACTGCCACGCCGAAAAATGCAATACTCGTATTCCAGAACCTTCTTGGTCACAGGTTCAACTATGAGAAGAGATGCACTGTAGAGGTTTGAGGACACCTTGGAAATGTAACGTTTAGGTTCTGTCTGAGACGTTAACCACTGTGCTCGGTGATGGATTATCATCAGTGTGGCCTCCTTTAGTGATCAAGGACAGTGTCACCTGTGAAATATGTCGAAAGGAGTGGCTGGCTCCTCGTGGTAGAAAATACGCAAGAAAAACACACAGGATTAAATGCTAACACAGCCACTCTGACCTTCTGTAGGAGTTACCAGAAAGCTTCATCCACCTCACTCCAACCTGTGGATCCAAGACCAGGGCCCACAGGGCTTAATTTTGCCTGACCAGCAATTAGCAGCTTTAGGCACAGTAGGAGCCCTATATATGTGACAAGTGTGCCCAAAGGTGCACGGACATGAATGTTTAACAATATGCTACTTACAAAGGATAAGAACTGGAAATAAAAAGCACTAAGTTGCCAGCAATGAGGAATAGGTAAACATATACAATGCGATCACTTAAAATCACTCTTGAAGAATAGTTAAGGATAAAGAGAAATCACTCTGAATACTACATTAAAATTAAACAAACACAAACCCATACTGTATAAACTGTAGGCTTTTCATAGAAAAATGTCTATCAGGACACGCACCAAAACAAAATGTTACAATGGTTTCTGTGTAATGGGAATGGAGATGGTTTTAATTTCCTGACACTTCTGTATTTAACAGGGTTGCCATAGTGATCATAATTACTCTTTGAATGACTGAATGAATGGATGAACAAATGAACAAACAGCCCCGTGAAGATTTTAAGAACAAAATCCTATAGATTCTGGTTAGAACATGCCAGGAGGTTCTTCTGTCCCCAGTGCCACCTGCTTCCTTGTCACGCTGTTAGCGGCGCCACTGTGGGTCAAGACACCATCTCCATCCCAGGTTAAATACACTTAATCTTCACGAAGGATGACATCTTAGTATAACAAGCTAGAGGGCTGTCACCTGACAGGAAGCGGGTCCCTGAGAAGTCTGGGATGAGGACCCGCGACTCGGGGTTGGGAGGCGGCAAGGCAGGTATCTCCAAGTTCTCCACGGCAGCGCCCCGAGTGGCATCCAGGTGCAGCGCGGAGCTCAGACAAGCTGGGAGAGGCAGGTGAGCCGGCCGCCGGGTCCCCGAATGGAGAGAACCGGCAGGAAGATGAGGGTGGCGGAGTGAGACAGCAACCGCACGTAGGTGGGACCAGACAGGGGGGGCGACGGTGTCAGAAAAACGAAGAAACAGTAACGTGGGGTCAAAGTCCGCCTCCGCCACCGCTTCCCCAAGGTCCGTGCCCGCCCCCAAATTTGACGGCACCGTAGGCTCGATCTGTTCTCTTTCTGAACCTCGTCCACCTGCCACTGAGACGACATCGAACTCCGCTGCGGGCATTTTGTCCCTTTTTGAAGGACAGTCCATCTGAGCAGCCTCCTTGGGGACCGCCAGGCCATCCTGGTGCCTGTGCCCCGCGCAGACACACAGCCCTCTGGGCAGCACGCACAGCTCCGCCCGGACGACGGGAGCCTACTCTCATCACCTGGCCACCCTGCCCTTGCACGGGAAGCACTCGTTGCTCCCAAGGGGCGGGAGGAAGTGAGTCACCCGAGGTCAAGGTCAAAGGAACTCACAGCTTGCACGCAGCCCGCTTAGACGTGCCTTATGTACCAGTCCTTCCACGGGGCGCTGGCGGTGGGCCTCCATTCCGGCTGGCCTTCTGTCCCGGCCCCCAGGGGCACAGAGTACGCCAGGACCCAAGGTTGAGGGACATCTGCCAGGGAGATGTGAGAGATGACGGGACCCGGGAAGGAACGCTGACAACCAGCACCACCCACCAGCTGGAAGGCTGGGCTGCGAGGCCACGACCCCTCTCGTGGCGGGGATCCAAGTGGGAGCTGGAGAGCCAGCGGCCCGGCGAGCAGAGAGGGGCCGGGTGACAGCTCAGTGCCTTACCAGCTCTGAACCCTGGGTTTTAGAGAGATACGGGGTGCCCTGCCTGGGGACACAAGCCCTCCTTCGTGCTGGAGGATAAAGACAAGGGCGACAGGTGTTTGGCTGGCGCCCCTGAAGGCAGGGGCGCTCTCTTACTTCGTCACCACCTCCTGCGAGGTCGCAGGTGAGTGGAGGCAAGGGCACTGGCTCAGGGACGCGGCAGTGATGGAGGCGCAACGCTCTTTAGAAGAAGAAGGGGGGCCAAAGGACGCGTAAGCAGCAAACTGTGCACCAATCGTGTCAGCAAGGACACGGCCTACGGCCTTTCTGAGCGTGGGACCCGCTCCCAGAAAGACAGCTGCGACCGGATTCCGACAGCCGCGTGCAGGCCCCGAGCCAGGGGTGAGCCAGCGGGAGGCGAGAATGGGAGCGACAGCGGGCGGGTGCCGGAGAGGAAGCCGTGGCAAGGAGGTCTGCACCCTGCCACCGCAGAACGCTGCTCGAAACGCGCCGTGCCGTGCAAGACAGACCGCGGCAGAAGTTCGGCGACCCAGGTCCCCGATGTCCACGTCACCCCCGACCAGTGAAGTGAGAACATCTGCGGTGGACCTGGGCATCGGTATTTTTTTGAAACTCCGGGTGACTTCAAGGGGCAGGCACAGCTGAGAAGCGTGATGTGGTCCCAGCCCTGTCACACTGCGCACCCCGCCTCATCCCCCAATCAGGTCAAGGGGGACCCCGAGAAAGATCCCTCCGCGCGGTCCCCCAGCAACAGAAGTTCTATTGTTCCGTGGGACTTTCAATGAAATGTAGTCATTTCTCCCCATTTGGTCCTAAGATCTGACTGACGGCCCAGCGCCCACAGGGACCAAAGCGCAGAAAGCCAGTAGTTTCCCAGTGTGACTTGTGACCGAAAAGAAATATATCTTTCCCCTCTTTAATGCTTTCTGCTGCTCGCCCTCCCTGTCCCTGCTCCCCAGTGAAATGCGTCCCTGCCTGCCCCCCTTGGGCCGAGAGGAAATGAAAAGGCCACTGGGGAGAGGTTTCCATTATGTGCACTTAATGCTTTTTTCCCTTTTCCGTAGCAGCCGCAGTGAAGGGGGAAAAAGTCTTTAAGTATTTTGAAATATCCGGCTGTCAAACTATTCAATGCTGGAACTGCAGATAAGACTAAGCTGCCTTCTTTTAAAAAATACCTAAACCAGTGGCAAGTACTTTGAATGCATAACTACTGCATACTATTTTATGTTTGGGAATAAATTAGGTGATTAGAAAATGAGAATAGGGTTTAGAGTTCGCCACATGCAAATTCCATTAAAAACTATTCACTCAGCTAATCAAATGCATATTATTTCATAATTGCCTCCAGGGACGGCTGGCGAATGGAAAGTAAACCATTCAGGAAGTTTTTTGTTTGTTTGTTTGTTTGTTTGTTTTGTCATTATTTTTGCTCATTTTGGAAGTACCTGATCATGTCCGCAGTTCAAAAATGAAAAAATAATATAAACAGTTATCTGAAATGTTTTCTATTTTCTACCATGGAAAAAAGGGTAAGGTTTGGGGCAGTGGCTCATGTGTTTGTTTAGTATTCAAAGGTCAAGGAAAACTTAAATGAGGTTAAAAGAACTCGCTTGTATTTTTCTTATTTTATATTCGGTAACTTGGAACTAATCTTTAACTCTTTCCTCTCCAAAAATGCTGGGCTAACCTTGGATTGAAGTCCTGCGGTACAGCTATCAATTGTCTTATTGAAGTTGCCAGTCCGACATTTTGCTTTTACGTTTTATAATTTTAAAACCACCTCTTAGGCACTATCTAGACACCATGCCCTGTCACTCATGCCTTGAATCTCTCCCCTCTCTGGACCGAGGTTCGTCAAATCTTTGAGCTGAAAAGGACCTCAACTGTCACTTGGGTGAACTCTTAGGAGTATGTCCTACGGAAATCTTTATGATGGTCATTTGGCCCCTACTGGAACAGGCCTCACAGGTAAGAATGTGTTCGCTCATTCATTCATTCAGTCATTCATTCAATAAAAACCTGTTACGTGTCTGCTGTGTGTCCATCACCCCCCTTTGCCAGCACTAACTAAACAAGAGTGAGACAGTCGTGACCTCTGGGGAGATTATAGTCTAACTGGGGAGAAAGTCAGAGGCGGGAGGGATCTAAGTGGTCCGCCAATTAGATGTGGAGGATGAATCAAGAGGACGCCTGCTTTCCGGCCGGGGTGACCAGGCTGCTGGCGGGGACATTCGTCCACGGGGCCTAGGGCGGGGCCGCAGGGGCAAGAGCCGTCCCAGAGGAGAGAAGGGGGTCACGCTGCTGCCGAACTAGCCGATCAGTAGAAAGGTCTTCCTGACTGACACTGAACCTTCCTTTCTACAGCTCAGGATCGTGTGGCTGTCTCAGTTACAAATGAATTCAGGAGCCAATAACAGAAAGGCAGCCCGCGCTGGCAGACGTGGTCGGCTTGCCTCACGGTCCCAGGCTGGTGTGGCTGCTGTGGGTGTCAGCCAGGCCCCGGGCTGCTCCCACCTCCCCGGTCTGCCATCTTGATCTGGAGCTCCCCACCTCGTCTGTGGCACTGGGCCCCACTGTCTGCAGGGCGGAGGGAGTCAGGGGCCTGGCACTTGCTGGAAACTTCTCTTTCCTGTTCGGTAAGAGAGAGTCCACTTTCCCAGGCACGTCCACGTGCATCGTCCAAAGCCACAGTGAGCGTGTGGCCGCCTCGGCCACGATGACTGCTCAGGGGCTGAGCCACTTGCCAGCACGGCCGGCGTGGCACAGGTGGGAGCGAGAGCCGTCGGCCAGAGAGGCGTCCAGTTTTCTGAGCCCCTTGTAACACCTTCTCCCAACACGCTCTTTTCCAGGCGTAAGTAACTCTGAAAGCCGCGGGGCGTGGCTTACCACCTGCTGCCCGCCCCGCCATCTTTTCCCGGCTCACAGGATATTGTCCGAATCTCAGTGTCTCTCTTGAAAAGAGATTCTGCTTGTGAGCTGTGTTCAGATGGAGCCCAGTACCGAGGAGTCCAATGGGCTCGCCACCTGTCCTGGGTGTCTGGATGTCCCCTTTTCAGCCACGCGCCTGGGGCCTGCCTGAGCGCTCTCGGCGGCCACACCTCTCGCTGGCCCAACGTGACTTACACTCGCTGCTCGCGGAGGCTGCACCTTTCGGATCCTCTTCCTGCCTCTCTGACTCGCTTCTGATCCCCGTCTTCAGCCTCCTGCCATCCTGTAAATATCGCTGCTCCCGAAGGATCAGTCCCTGGTCACTGAGTCTCTCTCTCTCTCTCTCCTGTGACACCTCTTGGATTTCCTATTACCCGTCTTTGAGCAGGTGCCACCTCTCTCCTAAATCTCAGTCCTGCTGAGACCAAATGCCAGCTAGACACATGCCATCAGCCAAGGCAGCGGCGACATCCCAGTCTTCCACAGGGGCGGTGGTGCCAACAGGGCTGTGATGAACGGTGAGCAGGACGTCGCTTCTCAGGTGTGATTGGAATGACATTTGCAACACCTCGCACCGTCTCCCGACTCTGTCATTTCGGAGACACTACAGACCCACCGCAGTTACTTTTGTGCTGACTTTTAAGTTCATCTCAGAGGGTAGCCTTATTCTCTTTCATCCAAAGTCTGAAGCCTCAGCGAAACCCCAGCCGGCATTCCAGTCTCGTTCATTCCGTCTCGCTTCGTTCCGAGCTTGAAATCATTCTGAACTCCTCGTCCGCCATCAAATCTAACATGCCTTCAAGTGTTATTGATTTTTCCTTCTTAACATTGCTTGTATTTTTTCTTTCCTTGCCAATCCTATTACCATCGGCCCATGTCACGCCTCACACTTGGCTGTCACCCTGGGTTTCAGGCTTATCGCCCGGGCTCCGGTGTTTTCTTATTTTGAATTGATCCTTCACAGTATTAATCCTCAGGCTTTTTCTTCATTTTCTTTCACTATCGTGAGGTCCTTTAACAGCTATCCATCCGGCTGAAGGTCAGAGCCTCCCATTTGGGAGAACCACTATATTTTTAGGTGGCATCGAGTCAGTCTTTCCCCTTATCTTCTCGGAAATCATCCAAAAGCAACAAAGAAGAATGAGGAAACACTTCATTTTTGGTAAAACTAAGAGTTAGACTCCCCAGTTCCAAAAACAGGGAAAGCCTGCCTAAATAAATGGCAAAAGAACAGGGGTGCACTTGGCAGAAAGAGAACAATCAGAGGCCGAGGTTTAAAAAGAGCCAACAAGGCATATTTCTCAAAGTCGAGTCATTTCCTGAGATGCGAAAGCTGAACACTTCCTGTGCCACAGCAGAGGCGCGGCGTGTGGCCAGCACCGGCCAGGTGTGAGCGCAGGGAGGCAGGGGGCGGGCAGGAGGCGCATGCGGGAGCAGCCTGCGTGCGGGCAGCGTGCAGGCAGGAAGCGGAGAGCCACGCTGCTCGGCCCCGTGATTAGAGAAACAGAACTCAAGTGAATGTAAACAAAAATCCTTGGTCATAAGGAATCCCCAGCTTTTCTGTACAGCAGCACAAAGCCACCTCCCCCCCCACCCCCCGTACCTGTTCTAGGTGAAAATCACCGGCCTCAGGGATAAGTCATCGAAACAGGAGGGAAGGCACGGTAAAGGCAAAGGCAGGTAAAGAACAGTTACAAAAAGCGTAACTTTTGTAAAAATATGGAAACTGTGATCAGGTCGCCATGCATTTCAAAGGACAGAATGAAGTAAGAACATCTCTGAAGAAATGACGTCTTTGAGATCAGGAAAGAAGTAGAAGGATAATAAAAAGCATCACAGAAATACATGTAAAATTGTAAGGAACACAGGAAAGAGTGACTGCTGAAAGGGAGAAAACAGATGGAAAAAGCAGCGTGGAGAGAAAGCACGGGAAGAGTTCACGGGATGCGAGAGAAGGTGATGGACGACAAAGCTGGCACAGGACAGCCGACGTGCATGTCGCTGAAAGGCAGAGGGGAGCGCAGAGAATGGGCAGAGTCACATTTAAAGAGGCATCTGACATTAAAGGAGATTTGAATCTACATGGTGACAGGTCATGACGTGCTCCAGGAGAAACCGACGCAAAAGAGTCGACTCTAAGACATGCCAGGAAAATCAGCTTCAAAGAGGGGTTTTTGGACAGCCAGGAAAAAACATCGAGCCCCTTACAACAGAGAAACAGAACTCAGGCGGCCTCAGAACTCCTCAGAGCAAGGGTCCGTGTTCGCACACGGTGGCCCCACGCTGACGCAGCCCTCAAGGAAAGAAGAGATGACCCGAACTCAATGTGCGGTCACAGCCCCGCCACCCCTTCTCACAGAAGATACTGAAGGACAAACCTCCAACACCTGAGGATGGCACAAGTTCATTCCACGGCGAGAGCAAGACTAACGAAATGCGGGAGGTGGGGACATGGTTCAGTCGGCAAAGCCCGCGGGCCACGGCAGGGTGGAAAACGTGCATCGAGTTAGACCCAGGTCGCACGCAACACAGGACAAACTGCAAATGGATCTGAGATTTAAAGGTAATAAAAGAGCCACCAGAAAGCACAGGTGCATGCTTTTTTAAACACTGAGCGAACGAAGCGTTCCTGATTAACACAAAACTCAGAAGCTAAAAGCAAAAAAATCATGAATTTAATTATTAAATTTTTTTTTATCTATGGCCAAAGCATCAAAACAGTCAAAATCAAAATGACCTACTGAGAAAGTTATTTGTAATTTTTACTACAAATGAATAAATTTCCTTTTATTTCAGTTATCTATTTCAGAAAACGAAAAGGACCACATATTAACGGCTTAAAGCAACAACCGTTTATTCGCTCGCATTCCCTGGGCTGCCAACTCAGGCTGGTCAGCCAAGCGGTTCTCCCCTGGCCTCTTCTGGGCTCACTCCCATTGCAGCAAACTGGTGGCCGGACAGCCCTGGATGACGAAACTCAGGGGCCGATACCGTGGTACCTGTACGCTCATCCTCCTCGAAGAGGCTGGTCTGACTTCTGTGTGCGGCCCTTCCCAGGCAGCAGGGGACGAGAGAGAGCTACGAGTGCCCCTGAGGACTCGCTCAGAAGTCACACAGCATCGCGTCCTCCACAGCCCGTCGGGCAAAGCAAGTCACAAAACCAGCCGCATCTCAAGGCGTGGGGAACAGACCTCGCCTCATAGTGGGAAAAGCCATCAGGAACAGGGGGCGTTTTTCATCCCACCACCCAGTGAACACACACACACACACACACACACACACACACACACACACACACACACACACACAGGCTGTGACTCCATTTAAAAAGACTACCACCTAAACACAAAGAAAGCACTCACGGAAGAGCAAATTCAAACAGCTTAGTATGTGAAAAGATACTTACCCTCGCTCATAAAAGAAGAGAGGCAGATTAAACGTCCACCAAAGGGTTCTACTTTCCATCAGTTAGATTAGCGAAGGTCAGTTAGATTTCACCATCTGACAGTGTGTAACGGGCAAAAGGCACTCCAATTCATTTCCGTTGGGAGTATCAACTGATAGAACTTTTATCAAGGACAAATGTGGCAATACCTATCGATATTACAGATGGATATTCTTTGACCAGCAAGTTCGCTTCCAGGAGTGTATCTCACAGATAGACTCAGAAACACGGGAACAACGTGCTGGCCAGTCTCTGTAGCGCGGTTTGCCCTCACAAAAGATTAGGAAGTCAATCTGCTCATCGTACGCGCTGGTTAAACAGGTCAGGCTTCTGCTACGTGGAATATCATGCAGCTATAAAAAGGGATGAGATCACGTACAGATGTGTGTACCGCCGTGCGTGTACGTGTGCATGTGCGTGCTGTGTGTGTGTGCATGTGTGTGATATCTCTCTGGCAGGATAAATAAGAGCCATAGAACATGAATGATATCGTATGCTCTCCTGTTCCGTCGGAATTTGGGGCCTTTTGAACGTACCAATTATTCACTGAGCAATCTCTTCTCCGAGGGCCCAGGCTGGAGCGCACGCCCTCTCCCTCCGGCCGCTGGCCGCCCGCCCTGCAGCGCACTGGCTTTCATCAGAGCGGGCGGGTCTCTGCCGTCCTCTCTCACCCACGACCTGGCTTCTGAGCCACGCTGTGCCTGTCCCTCACCTTCCAGATCCATCTCAACGATCCCTGACGCTTTCTTCAAACAGCTCAGGTCTCGATGACTGCCTGCCCTAGGCCCACGCTTCACCACTTAGGCTCATTTTTTCCATTTTCTCCTTCGTGGTAGGAATGTCCTTCCTTCCCACGTGTCCTCGTTCCCCAACTCAACTGTGTCTTCCTCGAGGATATGACTGTTTATACCTTTGCTTCCCCAGTAAACCTGGCAGAGCACCTTACATGCGGCGGAATATCGACACATGCTCTCCAGTGTGAGGCTGGGGGACCCCAGTCCGGCAGGCTGACGATAGCCGTCAGAGCTGGGTCGCTGTCATTCTTCCTGGAGCCTGTGGGTGCTCTCTTCACAGCTAAGTCTTTGCAGATGGGATTGAATTAGGGTTTCAAGATGAGGAACCGGGGTGAGCCTAAACGCCATCACCAGTGTCCTTATGAGACATGTGGGGAGCTCAGACATTAGACAAGGGAGAAGGCAAAGTGACCGCAGAAGCGGAGGCCGGGGCGACGCCGCCACAAACCCAGGATTCCCCCTGAGCCTCCTGAGTGGGTGCAGCTGTACCAGCGGAACTGATATCGGTCCCCAGGCCTCCAGAACCGCGAGGCTACCTCGCTGTTGCATTCTGCCCCTGCGCCCGCGGTAATGCGGTAGTCACAGGGAACAAATGCACACAGCAGTAAGTCACAGTACAACTGAGGGGCAGTTAAGGGACAGTGAAGGTAACAGATAGTGAAGGCAGACGACTTGCTGCAGGTCAGATGCCGCGTCGGCACAGAGGGGATCAGCACCCAGCTCTCCTGCCATCCAATTCCAGGGGCCCACCCGTGACAGTAACTACCTCAGCACCCCGACCCTGACGACATGTAATCCTAGAACCCTAGGACGTGCAGGAGGTGGGAGCAGGCCAGTGTTTCTGATGTGACAGAGATGTTTGTTTTTCTTGATGACCAACAACCCTGAAAACGACGGCCTTAACGAGCCACCTTTCCGTGTGCTTCGGAGCGTATGGTTCCCATAACGGTCCAAAACGGGCTCCTCTCTGAGAACGGCAGCCCTCCCACCGTCTCTGCTCGACACCCGGTTCCAGCAGCTCGGGGACCGCAACTCATGCCGCAAGCTACACAAGCTACTAACGCATCGTCCTTCCGAAGTGTTTTCTTTCAAAACCCTGATCCACCTCAGCTAGATGCCCCTGATCTCTGAGATGTGGCGTCACACATGGCAGGGGACGAAGACGTCCGTGAAAAGCATTTCTCTCCAAGAAATCTGTCACACTCCCCACCTCGAGCTGTCCAGGGAGAAAAGTGTCCATTAGGAATCTGTCCGACTTCTTTACTTTGGTCACCGTCTTGAGACCTTGTTACTCTAAAAGCTGGGTTTGTACCATCGATCCCGAAAGTCAGACACTCAGGACACGGAGATGCTGCACGGAGAAGCAGAATTCTCCGTTCCAGAGAGGACAGACCACAGACCGGTGAGCACACACACGTCGAGGTCGTGAGAAGTCCAACGAGGAAACATAACCCAAGGTAAAAAACAGTAGCGCGTGACAGGGGATGCTCTTTTGGTTTGAGGTGTCATTTAAGACGAGACAGAGAGGGAGGGAGGGAAGGAGGGAAGGTTTCTTGACTGATGACTGTTTTCTACCTCACTTTTTCTTTGTTCCCTCCGTGGATCGTCCCCTCTGAGAACTGATCCATGTGCTGTTCTTTGTGCCAGAAAGTGCTTATGCTCAGGGACTTTCACGCCCGTGTGCAGGTGCCGAGAGGGCCACCTGCAGACTAACATGCTGTCCCCTCTGGGCCACCAGAGGTCCTCTTCGTTGCGATGAACACCTTGGCTGTTCGCAGGGCCCAGGGCAACTCTGCCTGGGGATGCCCTGTGCCTCCGGGTCCCTCGCAGTGGCTTCCTGCATCCGCTTCGGGGCTGCCCCACCCGGAGCAGCGGCTCGGGCTCCCTGACGTCATATGTCCTCAGCACTCGTCTCATTTGGCGACACACGGCCTAACATCCAAACGTCCTATCGGCGGCCCACTCTGGTGGCGAGTGGCAGTACCCAAGCCGCCCGAGAGTCCTGAGGCGACAGCCCCCCTGAAGCACCATGTCAAACAGTAGAAGAAAAAACCTTTCCTTCAACAGCCAGGGCCACCATCGCGGGAGAACAGCCTCGTCTTCGCTGCCTATTTCTTCTTAAACATCCTCTGTCCGGAACGGAACCGAGCCGGTACTTTTCGGAGCTGCCCTCGTGCTGGATCGCGCTCGGAGGCCTCCCGGGGCCCGCGGCTGGGCCCTGGGGACAGGGCGGCGTGCAGCTGGGCGGAGGCTTTTATCCCAGCGGCAGAGGGCTTCCTGCTGGCACATCTCGCTTCCTGCTGGCACGTCTCGCTGGGGCTCCCTGGGTACTGGCCCTGAATCGCCTTTTCTGCACCAGAGTTCACAATATAGTTGTGAGCCACAAGGAAACTCACTTTCCCTTATGTGGATTTTCCACTAGGGTCAGGACAGCAAACCCGAGCCTCTGCCCCTCCCGTGTGTGTGCAGGTGCACCAGGTGACACTCCGCATGTCGGTGGTTTCATTCCGGTGATGCAAAACGCCTTCCAAGCATGCGCGATTGATAGCAACTGTTCTTCCGATTACACGTGATGAAATCGCACGAGTCCCAACAGTTCCCTTTAACCAAGGAGTTCTGCCAGTTTCCTCTGCCTCCTCCATGATCAGAAAAGCGTCATTTATCATGAACTCTGCAGCTGATTTTATAAGCCTCTCGGCAGTGGCATGACTTGTACCTGTTTCTGCAGCGAGCAGGGCACTCATGATGCTCCCACAGCTTTGATCTCTCTGCCATCAGCAACTAAACTCAACCCCTGCAAAAACACATCCTGTGCTTCTCTGGAAACGGCTGGTCCACGAGCGGTCAGCACGTTCTGTTTGAAACTGACCCACGGCCGGCTCTCGATGCACTGCACGTCTGGGGGCACGAGGCCTGAGTGGTCACACTTCCTAGTAGGTGTGGAAGGCTTGACCCAGAAACTGAAGTGAAAACTGGAAACCACAATGGAAATCAGAAAATACTTAGAACTGAACGTCGGTGTAAGCACCACATAGCAGAACATGGCGTGTAATTACACTGGTGCTCAGACACTTAGAGACCACACACAGGCCCTTAAAACGGAATAGACCTTAGAAATAGATGAATCAAGTGCTCAACTCAGGAAGCTTAAAAAAAAAAAAAAAAAAAAAGGACTATGGAGAAAACCCCAAAGAGAGAGAAAGAAAAAACAAGAATTAAAGATGAATTTTAAAAATTTATAGCTCAATATTTTTAAGTTTCATAACAACACTTGTCCTAGAGACAAATGGATTTGTTAGCCAATAAATTTCCATTTTTAGCTCTTCGTCGAGGCTCATCTGCTTACATTTTCTTTTCATTTGCTTCTGCAGTTATCACGTGAACAGATGCACGTGCCTGGGCTGTACAGATTGATTCTGTATTTGCCCTGGAGTGCTCTGCATTCTTTAAATTCAAGAGGTTACCCTAAACCATAGTGTTTGTTAGTCTTCATCCATGCTTTACAGTCTGATGAACCGGAGTTACACCACTCATCCATATTTTTATATCGGAGATATAACACTACACAATTGAAATAATGAAAAATGCAAACTGAGTGGAATAATGGAAAATGACATATAAACATATTGGCCAAATCTACTTTCATGTTAATAGTTAAGCATGATTTGTGTATTAGCTAACTGAGCTTTAAAGAACAAAATAACTAAGAATTTAATGAGACTATGGAAAAATCACACAGTATCTTACCCGTCAGTTTAGAGAAAGGGCTGTGAACCGCTTTTCACTCAGAATCAGCTTCCCTTCGGACTACTGATAACTGACCACTCTTTGATTGGTTCATGAGCCAAATAAAACGAAGCCTTCTTGCTTTATAGGCAAGTTCGTTTCAAATGTCACAGTGCATTTCCATTATGGTTTCCCATTTTCATCAACAGAATTACCTCAGAATGGCATGTGGCTATTTCTAAAACAAAACCCAGCCTCCAGTCACCCATCCATGGACATTTGGGTTGTCTCCATATTGTGACTATTGTGAATAACAGAAAATCCCACCACTGGTGACAACATGGATGAACCTGGAGGATGTTATGCTAAGTGACATAAGGCAGTCACGGAATGACAAATACTGCATGATTCCACTTATATGAGAATCTAAAATGTTCAGACTCATAGAAGCAGAGATACAGTGGTGGTTTCCAGGAGCGGGAGGTAGGGGTGGGCAGGGAGGGAGAGAAGCTGGGGAGTCGTTGTTTATCGGGTATACGAGATGAAAATGTGCTAGAGGTCTGATGTACACGGTGTCTACAGCTAGCAGTACGGTACCGTGCGCTTACAACTTGCTAAGAGGGTAGATGTCACATTAAGTTGTCCTTATCGCAAAACAAAGAGGCACAGGACACATGGGGGGTCACGGGTATGTCTCGTACTTGACTGCGGTGATGGTTTCACAGGCGGATGCGTATATCCACACTCATCGAAGTGTATACATTAAATACATGTGGCGTTTCGTATATTATTACCTATACATTGACTAAGCTGTCAAAAAAAAAAAATCTCACCTCCAAAATTAATGGTTTTCCACCCAGAGGATAATCAAAAGAAAAGAATTCTTTTGGTGCCATTTATAAAGGAAATTCTCTTTAAGAGGTTCTAAAAACAGTCTGAGCAGCGCAGCGCTACTGCCATTAGGAGGGGTCTCACCTTGACCGTGACCACGTGCAGCTCTCATAATCGTGTGGGAGCCCAGCTTGCGGTATAATTGGTTTGCTAAAACCCATGAAGCTTTAATTAAGTGATTAACTCGTTCTGCAAATGTGCTGCGAGCACAGGCACGCGTGAGGCACAGCTCCAGCTGCGGGGTACACAGCTGCACCGCCTGATAGCCCCGCCTCTCCGGAGGGTCCGCGAACAGCGCTGGTCCGATGGATGGATTCACGCTGAATGATCATTCGGTGACGGTTGTTACACGGTGGCTTTAAACACACACCCCTTACCTCTTCCCGGCAAATTTCGTCATGAGATTTTAAGTCTGGACACTTACTCTCGTAGCAAAGTTACGACACAAGATCAATTTGTTTCTAGAAAAAGGTCCTGACGTGCTGCGAAGCATAACCAAAATGTCAGTAGTTACCGCGGGGCAGAAATCCAGTGACAACGCAGGCACCTCGGTGCCAGCCACACTTGGTGTGCGGAGGGCAGTTTGTGTCCCTAACTGTCCTGACTGCCTATGCCAAGTGCACAGGCGACACCCAGTCAAAGGACTCCTGGTGTTGGCAAGTGGAGAAAAATAATGGAAAACAAGCCGACGGCCTACGCAGGGCACAAGGACCCAGGCAGCCCCGTGTGCAGCCGTGCGGAGGCCGAATCCGGCCACGCGCTTCGGCAGGCCCTTGTAGTGACAGCGTTCGATGGCATTAACGTGCATTTCCTTTGACCCAGCAACTGCATTTCTATCTGCCTCACAGAAGAACCAGCCAAACACACCAGATAAATGTGCAAGGACGGTTACTGCAGAAATTTTAATAGTATTAAAAACCTGGAGGCAAACTAATGGTCCCTCAACAGGGAGAGGCTTAAATAAATGACGAAACAATACAATCGGGGGACACGTGGCGACACACCTCGTGAGGAGTTTGGTGTGACTTAGTCTAAGTTATTTCTGGTCACAGTCTCCCCGGCATCGAGGGAAGGCCTCGGCTTGTGCTCGGGACCCGTGCACCTTCCACGGGGGCTCACGCTCAGAGTGCCACGGAGCCACACTCGTCGGGCGTGCGGGCGGAGCGGAGGGCAGGCAGATCAGGCCGTTTCGTCCCCGCTGTGTGAGTGCATCTCTGTACCTCTGCCTTGTTCTGCGTCTCCTCTCAAGCCCAGTTCCGTGGGAATTAGTTCGGTGTTTATCTACTGCCATTTCACCGTATGACTGATCGGCGCGAGCACTGAAATACATCCACGATATTATGTGTGTGCATCATGAAGCGGAAAACAAGCAAGCTGCCAAACGACGTGCCAATATGACCCCATTCTAGCAAAACACATCGGTGTGCATGTGTCTGAGGGCGGATGCCTGCGATAAAATCAGTTAGGCTCACGCCGAAATATAAACAATGGTCACCTCTAAGGAGCAGTTTCAGAAAACTGGGCGGGGTAAATGATTTTAAGTTATCGCTCGTATGCATGAAATTTAGTACTTCGACGATTTAAAAAAATACCTTAAAATATGGAAACAAGGGCACTGTGGCCTCCACCCTCTGAACTTCGACGGTTTCCATTCTCAGCTGCTTCTTGCCTCTGAGAGCATCGTGCTCTGCCTTGCTCCAAGAGAGCTGAAGGGAAGCATTCTTCTAGACGGGATTCACACTGATTTCTTTAAGTGACACTCCTACAAGCGAGCCTGTGCGTGTCACGAGCAGGAGCTGTGATTAAGGCACTCTGACGCCGCTCAGCTGTGGCGGTGACTGTCCTCGACACTCCGTGACACACGCTCTCCATTACTGTACATTAAGACGACGAACACAAGCAGAGCCTTCACCTCTTCTTTGCGACAGGGGTGCTCGGTTCCCCACGATCCTTCATTACACCAGCATCTCAGCCAATTAGACACGAGGTGCTGTTCAACCATTTAGCTCCACGGGCTAAACACTAGCGAGCCACTTTCAGGCCCTAGTAACTTGAAAGAAGCTGAAGCATCATAACAGAGACTGGGAAGAACGTGCTTGCCACCCCCATTCCACAGCGGATGACAGCGACTGGGGGTTCAGCCAGCCAATAATCTACCAGTAAAGCGAACAGATGCTTTTCCTCCTCTACCTTCCTTGACGGTCACGTTGCATTTACTATTGTTAACTGGTCCTGCTTTGCTGACACCTTTTCTTTTCATTGCTTCTGTGACCCCGCGTTCTTTTATCTGATTTCCTTCAGTCTTCTGACTCTTGTTCATTTTCTTACATTACTTCCTTTATGTCTACATGTCTGTATGTCTGTCCAAGTGAAGCAAAGACAGAAAGACCGACTGGAGATCAGACGTATCGGGGCGGGCCTTCTTCTCAGGGATGGAATCTGCCGGGGTCTCTGCTTCCGGCGTCACGTCCTGTCTGAGGCCTGGCCATTTAGTCTCCCACAGTCTTAGTGCTCGTCCAGAAATCACCTTTTGCATGGGATTAACAGATTCGATATCCTTTGCTTGCAGTCAAGAACCCCAGCTCATCAGTGGGAGCAATGGCCGAGGTTCATGGCTTCGTTTATCTCCCGTTACCTCTAGTTCGATGACTGTAATTAACCGAAACCTCTCTCCTTAATTCTGAAAACTACCTCTGCCTAACTACTGAATGTCACTCCCTGAAGGCCACCCAAGTCAGAACCATGTGGCGGGGGCAGAGAGCTGCGGACAGACACCTGGGGCAATTTCTCAGCTTACTTTTTTTTTTTAAATTAAAAAAGTACATCGCATCTTCGATTTTTCAGACCGGGTACTCTAAACCCTCTTCACCCGCCTGGTTGACTTGCGGCTGCGTTCGTGTCCTGGCGAAGGCCCGTGTCAAAGACATCGCTTCCCCAATGCCTGCCGTCCCCTTCTCTAAGGCTCTGTCATCACGTGAGCAGCATGCTAATCCACCGAAAGGCTTTTCCTGCCTCTCATTATGTCAGGGCAGGGTGCTTTATTTTTCCACTCTCTATGAAACTTGGAGGAGTGCCTCCTTTCGATGTGCAGAAGGTATTTGATGCCAAATGCCGTGACCTTCTAGATTCATGGGAATAGAGGTAGCGATCATTAAATGCTAAGTGGCAGGGATTGTTGTCACAAAATGTCGGAATCTAAAAAAAGACCCCGGCACTGGATGAGATTCAGAAGGGAAAGCACCCAACGCTCCCCGCCCCCTCACCTCCTGTTCTGAGATGTCGGCTTTTATAATGAAGGTATTTAGCAAAGATATTATGATACAGACATGACAGTAACCTATAAAAATTCACATAACGAGTAAAAGCTTGCTCCTTTGAACTGAGCTGGCGATGTCGCTTTATCTGCTCCCCTTTTACAAGCAATTATCAAAAGATCAATAACGTCTCCTAAAACAGGCGTCTTCGTCTTCACTAGGTCAACCGGGGCCACTAGAAAGGCCACCGCAACGGAAGAAGGATTCCAGATCGTAGTAAGACTTACCCCCTCTCACCTCGTGGAAGGTGGTAACATTCACCGGCACCAAAAACAAACAGGAAATTAATACTAATTTAAAACTCAGAACCAAGTTCTACTTCTCCTTAGGATATAGAAAACTCAAGAGAACATTACTCTACCCAAGCAAGAGAGAGCAGGATAATCTACAAATCACAGTAATTGCTGAGCTCATCAGAGAGCAGAGGTCACGAGGTAAACAAGCAAACCGGATCCCAGGGCGACAAGTGCCTCCCGGTTGAGATGAAACGCGCCATCTGGTTCACCTAGCAGAGCATGGGAGAAAGAGGAGGCTTGCACACCCCTGGGGAGGAAGAAATCCACTAAACTTTCAATGAATTCTTAAAGGCGGAGTGCAGACTAGCTTATTGATCTGGAAGCGCTGGCAGTCTCAGACACGAGGAGAGTCCGTCCCCCCTCCCAAGCTCTTTCCCCAAGCCCACCAGGTAGCTCAGGAGAAGCCCGGGGGAGAGGCAGACAGACATGAGGGCAGCCCGGGCTCGTGGGAGGTGAGCGGGGGCTGCTGGGAGGCAGGCACGGAGCCCTGTCCACCTTCCAGACCTTCTCTCTGCACAGCAAACACTACCCCACCAGCGGCAAACGCCCTTTGCCCGAGGCCGAGGAAAACAATCTATTTCTTCTGGGGTAGGAGTAGGGGTGAAGCCAGGTCCCTCTGGGGGTGATGTAGGAAATCTTCTCCAGGATGTAGGCAAAACCCCACTGCTGTTGGGTTTGGGCCCCCCAAACCCAAATTCTGGGTCAGTTCCCAGTGAGACTGACTCGACCCCCCCTCCCCCCCACATACACACACCAGTGGCCTGACACCCAATGTCTTCCCATTTTCTGGGCACTGATAATATATAACTCAGTCTCTTCTGTTCTCGTGCACACAATATCCAGTATTCAATCAAATATTTTGAGATATACCAAAAAAAACGAGGGAAAAACCACCCACGGTCAAGAAGTAAAATCAATAGAGAGACGACCAGACCTTTAAAATACGACAATTAAAACGTAAGGCTGCGAGTGGAACAGGCGGACAAACAGGTGCACAGATGGTGCTTTCAGCAGAGATCCGCCTGGAAGACGGTTCTTTCAAGGGGGCGTTAAAATTATACGCTAAACCCAACGTTTCCGAGAAGCACGATGTGACCTCGTTTTCCGCACGATGCCCATCCCACCTTAGGAGGAACGAAAGGCACCTTGATCACTGTGACGAAGTTCCAGTGCGAGACACGGCCTCCTTGTAAAGGACAGGCCTCTCATGGAATCGTCTCTCAGCTCTGTGGGACGCTACCTTTGCATCAGAGTGAAAGCTGATGGCTTTTTGATCACTTTAAAATTAAGTAGGGAGCGTTCCTACATAGGTGTGAAAAATAAACAGCTTGCATGCCGGTAATATTCTGTCTCTTGATCTGGATGCGATAAACATGAACATACTCATTCTGTAAAAATTCATCAAGCTATACGCTTAATAACTTACATTCATTTCATTATGGATATTTTATGTCAATGAAAATGTATTTTTAAAATGGCTCATTAAAATACTTCTGGTAAAAATTTTTTTTCTTGTCCAATGGTAGTTTTTTTAAGCATGTTAAATGCATATGGGTTAACGACTCAACAGCGTACCCCATTTAGCTGACTAGTTAGTATCGGGGAAATTATCTGCATCACATGAACGGGTTTGTGAAGATTTCTTTTAAGAATAAGGACCTCAAGTGTGTAAGACCTAACAGCAAACGTAATGGAAGCAAGCGGCAGAAATGTCTTGGAAAATGAGGACCCAAACAGCACCCCCGGGGGCCCCCTGGAACCTTACTTAGGGAGGCGCACATGGACAGAGCCCACTTTTAATCTGAAGGATAAAATCTGCATCCATCGTACAGCCTAGACGTATCTGACTTCCTTCCTAGCAGCCTGTGAAGGATGGTGACCAACTTACACCACAGAGCTCCAAACGGAATAAAACACTTCATGCCAAACTCTAGACAACGCGCTAATAGAGGAGGAGGAAAGGAAGCAGTGGACAGCATCGAAACCACAGATGAGCTTCACGTGCTCCAGAGATGATGCCAGAGCCCCACGCGACCTCAGACACGGCCCTCCCCAGCCGCCCCGGCCCCCTCTGCTCATCCCTGGCTTACTTCCAGCCCCGACGGCCTCCCAGCTCCTCCCCCGCTTCCACCTCCCAGAGTCTGCAGATCACAGAGTTTCATGGACCGCAGGGCCTGTGTTCTACTCATTACCGTAAAAGTGCGGTATGTTGAGTTTACTTTGCATTCAAAGTGTTGCGAGCCGATAGTCGACATTTTGCCAAACTTCCACTCTGCCCTTGCAATTTTCTGCAGACGAAAATTTATAGAGAAAATAGTATTCAAAATTACGGCCAACATAATAAGTTGGTTAGACTATCTGGAATTAATCAAAGCGTGGAAACTGAAATAAAGAGAAATCTTCTAACCTTAGTTTTAGCTGCTTCTTTCACAAAAACTTGCAGTTAACATGGATAAAACTTCTAAATGAAGCAATTCGTGCTTGACCTTATTCTATCTCCATTGTCATATTACAGGGGAAAACTAGTAAAATAATGGCAAGGAATGGTACAGGGGGCCTGTACAAAGTCCCAATTATTTTTACTATGGCCTTAGTGTCCTTGACATTACTTAAATAGCCCAGATCTGCGGTTTTCGTTAAGCACACACTTCTGAGGCCCTTCACTGCACTAAAGCAGCATCTAAATTGGTGAGTTTCATTTTCAAAAAGAGAAGAAAGACAGCGTTGCTTTAAACGGAGAGAAGGAGATGCGCTTCTGTGTCAAACACCTGGATGCCCCAAACGAACGGGATTCCTTTTAAGAGTCGTCCTGCTCCTCAGGGCTTCGGTGGGACAATGACGACGACAGCAAAGCAACCAGAGTCCTGACTCAAGCTCTGATTTCCATAGTCCTAGGTCGTCATCCTCCATGAGCAACCTGATCCACCCAGGGACCAAAGTCCCAACACACAGTCGCCGTCTCTGCAACAGCCACCGTGTTTACAGAGATTGTTTCAGTCGCGGTCCAACGCAGATGGCACTTTCACACGCGCTCGGACTTTTACACGCTTACGCCACTGTCACATGCCTGCGCCCTGCCACGCAGTTGACCGCACAGAACAGTCCCGCCTCAGCAGAAAGAAGGCTCCCTGGTGCCCCTCCCAGTCCACACGCCCTACGTGTGACCTTCCTTCTGACCTTGATCAGCACAGACGGCTGAACTTTACAGAGATGGACCGCATGTAGGTTGGGACCCTTCTCTTCAGCGAAGCTCGCCAACATCAGCGGGGCTCTTGGAACCACATGAAAATGTAGGGGTTCTGTGAGTGGACGGTTTGCCGGGCCTGGCGCCGCCTTCCACCGTGGTAGCTGGGCGGCGGGAAGTGACGGTGCCTCTCTGTGGCCAGGAGGACAACGAGGAGAGCAGTCGCACGCTTCCCCCAGGACGGCAGAGACAGCCGCGCTGGGTAGCAGATCGGGGTGGAGAGCGGGGACGGCCGAGTCCCCCCACACCCCGACTCCAGGTAACCCGCCCCGAGACTCTGATTCAGGAACTGCCAGCGGCAGAAGAAAGCTGTGTGTCTGGGGCGTGATAACCCCTTTTCAACTGTCCTCAAAGGGCAAATTCCGAAAGCTGGTCCCCTAACGACCTTTCAAAGTCTCCACTCATGTGGTCTCTGTCGCCTGCCGGACTTTCTCTGCGGGCAGCACCCCCAGCACTGCTTGCCACCAGCTCGCTGGGCTTCCGGTGGCTGCGGCGGTGGTGCGACCCCTTCTTCAAGGAATTTGCCCAAAGCCCCAGAAGGCTCACCGAAACAACCCCGTGAAAGGCCCCGGTGAGTCTCCCGGCCCCTTCTGCTCCCTGGGGGCTGTGACCTGCCCTCACAGAAACCCTCGTTTTCTTTAAGGATTGCCTGAGAAACCTAAATGGTTCTCTCTCGTCTTCAGAGCTCTGAAATGCAAACACTAAATCTACCTCATTTTAGCGTTCCGCGTAATCGATCAAAGAAGATGTCGCCAATATATTTTTGGTCAATGCGCCAAAAGAAATATCAAAAAAGAGAGGTGGAATGACAGGGACTCTGGGCCCTGTGTCTTCCTTTCCGGTGACTGTACCGCGGAGTCAGTCATGTGCTTTGTCCACGACACACTGAGGAGTTGACCAGACTGGGCTCATGTTCCAGATGCGACGCAGGTTTGTTTAGCTTTCCAACTTTTTTTTAACCTCTAAACTCTCATTTAGGGAAGAGGTGATTTTCTCAGCTGTCGTACCTAAATCTGAGACTCTTTAACATTTTGTGCGGATGGGGATTCAGGATGTAACCTTGCCATAACTTAAGTCCCTTCCCGGAACATAGAAGGTAAAGGATGGCCAGGCTGGATAAGGGACCTGGTCAATGACGCACAGTTAGTAAAGGCGGATCCAAGACCAGAATCCAAGACCAGAATCCAGGTAGGCGTGACGTCCGGTCCCATTTCTCCGCCTCGGGGTGGATGGCACCGGCCGCCTGTCCTCTACCCACCTCTCTACACATGCTGAACCAAGACGGGGGCACAGGGCTGATTCCCACGCTGGGGGCCCCAGCTTCTCCTTGGGGGAGGACTGAGGGCTTCCGGTCATCGCTGGCTGTTGACCCGAGGCCGCCCTCAACTATTAAAGGCCACTTGCAATTCTCTGCCCTGTGGGCCTCCTGACATTGTCAACTGTCTCACCAGGCCTGGCAGGAGAGAGGGGACATAACGCATGTGAAACAAAATCTCAGAAGCGAGATCCCATCAGTGCCATATTCTGGTGGTTGGAGGCGGGTCGCGGGCCCCAGCCACACCAAGGAGGGGGGTCCTTCCAGGGCTGGATATCAGGAGCGGGACTATTGGGGACCCCGCTGGAGTGTGCCCGCCAGGCCAGCACCCCGAAAGCCCCTCCTGGCGGTACACCCAGCAGAAATGCGTGCTAATGCCCCCCCAGACAATGCG
>NW_024352947.1:1516337-1654858 GCF_902729225.1 Pteropus medius | reverse complement strand
GCCCCCTGACGCGCTGCAGCACGTCCGCTGCCCCTGGTCTGCAGTGGACCCCAGAAGGGCTCCCTCTGCTCATGCTCCCCCTTGTTAACAGGGGCCCCCATAATGTCCAATTCTCAGGTGTGCACCCTGAGGCTGAAAGAGCCTCCCGTGTGGTCTCTACACTTCGTGCCTTTGTTTCTGTCTACGAATGGCCATAACGCCGCCTCCAGGGACCCGGGAGCGTGGCCAAGGGGTCCGGGCTGCGGAAGGTGAATGAGATCCACAGCCTGCAGCCCTCGTGTGGGTGGAGGCGGCCCCCTGGGAGCCCACGCCCCCTTCTCCAGCAAGCAACTGATGGCGGAATTTCTTTGGGTGCACCCCTCAAACGACAAGGCCTTTGCCCTACAGCCCTGATCCTTGGGGCCCAAGGGACAGACGGGGCTCCAGCAGAAAGGAGTCTTTCTTGGTCAGGAGGGACGCAAACACGACAGGGCACCAGTGAGATGCCCGCATTCCAGAGACACAGCGCCTGAAACGCATCTGCACTGCAGGCCAATGCATCCTTCACGAAGCCTTCCTCGCAGAGGATGCGGCGCTACCCATCCACTCCGGGGTGACACCCACAGTGCCCACGTTTAAGCATATTTTTTCCTGTCATAGGGAGCAGAGATGAACCATTTACAGAAATGGACTAGAAATCCAAATCTCTGAATAAAACAGGTTTCCTTCATCAAAAGAATCCTGGAGCCAGAAACATGTCCCACGTGGCAAAGAGCATATCTTTTTTTAATTAAAAACCATTTTTTTGAGATATGATTAACATACAAAAGGCCGAGCATGTTTAATGTATACGAACTGACGAGTTTGGACATAAGTATCTACCCCTGAAACCATCAGCACAATCTGTGCCCTAAGCACATCCGGGTGATGAGCACCTGTGATGGACAGTGACGTGGCCAGAAGTGACGGAGGGAAACCGAGGCATGTGCTGCCTTGGTGCCTGGCCAGTGTGGGCTGCTATAAGCGAATGCCCCAGACTGAGTGGCTCTTGAACAAGGCGGATTTGCTTCTCCCAGTTCTGGGGGCTGGCAGCCCGAGAGCAGGGTGCCAGCGTGGTCCCGCTCTGGTGAGACCCCTTTGCCGCATCACAGACTCCTCGCTGTGTCCCCACAGGGTGTGAGAACGAGGGGGCTCTCTGGCCTTTCCTGTGAGGGCACTAACCCATCATGGGGCCCCCCTCATGACCTAATCACCTCCCAAAGGCCTTACTCCTTATACCATCCCACTGGAGGCGCGATTTCAACATGTGAATTTGGGGGATACAAACATTTAGACAGTGACACTTGGGCTGGGTCCTACGGAAGGTGGCACTGAAGGCTGAGTGTGGCCGGACGTCAGCGCCACGCGTGAAGAACTGCCACATTCTCAGAGATGACTTGCCAGAATTCACACCATTTTCCCCGCTCTTTGGCTAAATTCTGATGGACGAGCTTGAAAGCGAATACATAGCCTTTCCCTTTCCAGTCCTGGGCTATGTTACGCCATTGGCCAAAACAGTGACATTTTTTTATCTTGAAAGGTTCGCATGTACAGAAAGGTTGAGAAAACAGCCCCATGAACACACACATATCTACTACTTGGATTCACCAAATTTTAAAGTTTGCAATATTTTATTCATCTCTCATTCAATCCATCTATACTTGTTTTTGTTGAACTACTTGAAAGTACATTACAGACATGACACTTTATCCTTAAATCCTTCGGTATCTCTTAAAAATGAAGACATTCTCCTACATAACCACACTAACATTAAGCTCAAGAACAATAAATTTAATAAACAGCAGACATTCAAATTTCCCCAGCTGCATCCAAATGTCTTTTATACCTTTGTGTGATACTCTGATTTATAATAAGAAAAAAGTATTTGGTTTTCATCCCCATTTCTGGCACAGAGCTCTGAGAACCCTGGGGATTTCCTAAGTGAAGAAGGTGAAATGGGTGTCTTTTGTTATTCAGAACAAGCCCCTCTCACCCACACCTGAGTTTATATTAATGGGTGACTTCTGGGGGCTGGTTGCCAGGGGAACCAACCATAATGAGAGGATTGGAGCTTTCAGTCCCACCCCAGGGAGGGAGAAAGCCTGGAGGTTGGATCAATCGCCAGGGGCCGATGATTTCATCAGTCCCGCCTACGTGATGGAGCCTCCAGAAAAACCCACAAGGTGAGGGCTCGGAGGGCTTCCAGCTGCTGAGCACGTGGAGGTGCTTCCTGCACGCCTTGCCCTGTGCATCTTTCCACGGGGCTGTTCTTAAGTTACATCCTTTATGATAAACGATAATCTAGTAAGTAAACTTTTCCTGAGTTCCGTGAGCCTCGGCAGCAAATGAATAGAACCCAAGGAGGAGGCAGCTGTGGGAACCTCAGCTCAGAGCCGGGTTGGTCCGAAGCGTGGTAATGGCCTGGGCTTGTGAGTAGTGTCTGAAGTCGGGGGTGGTGGGGGAGTGTGCAGACTGAGTCCTCTATCTGTGTGATGTGACACGATCTCCAGGCAGATAAGGAGGGCGCCCAGCTGGTGTCGCGCAATTGTTTGGTGTGGAAAGTCCTCGCACGCAGTGGCCAGACGTGTGAGAAGTGAACTGCTGCACAGTACTGTGCGTGACGGAGACAAAATGAGGCTGTGCTTTTCCTTCGTTCTGTGTTTTCCCCAAAGCGACACAGACTCCTCTCCACAGAAGAGCGAGGCCACCGCAGCGCAGTGTGGAGAACTGGGGACAACAGATAGGAACCACTAGAACGGTCGTCTCATGACTCCCTGGCCTCCTGTCGGGCGCAACATGGCCATGGGACCCCGGCTGCCTGGGCCACCCCCTCCCCTAAAGGAGCCACATCAACCGGAAAACTGTAGAGAAATCCCAGACCCCCTATATTGGTTCCAGTGACTCCAGGTCATTCTAGGACGCACAGCCTCCTCTCGGAGCTCGGAGTCCTACGTGACCGGCACAAAGGAAAGGTGGGGTCACGGGAAGAGGCAAACGAGGCAGGAAGAGAGGAGCGAGCAAGATGACGTCCTCCCATGACCCGGCCTTGCCCTACGGTTTAGCTCAAGCACGTGTCTGAGTCCCAGGTCCATCCGCGCGCAGGAAGTGGCTCCAGGATCAGCTAACACAGGAAGCTGCTGACCAGGAGTCACTGGAACCAGTACGGGGGTCCGGGATGGATGGATGAGAAGGTGAAGGGACGGATGGACGAATGAGTGTGCATCCACATCGGATTCCACTGTCTGCTCTGTCTCTACCATTCATGAGAAGTGTCTGAAATTTCATGCACTGATTTCTCGAAGCCCCTGCCGGGCCCACGGGTCTCTCGAGAGGGAGCATGGTGGCCTTGGGGACTAGTTTGAAAGCGTTCCTTCCTCCGCCTTCCCGCCACCGCAGTGGAAGTCCTACGTGGTCTGAGAGGAGCCAGATATGGCTCACAGGAAGAACGAACACAGTTACGCATGCGCCAGGACCAAGGTTCTTCGTGCTTCCAGAATAAACTCTAATTATACGAATTTCACTTGCACGTAACTGAAAACACACAGATACACCTATAAAAGATTTTTATGTTAAATATTTAATAAAACAAAATGCTGACTTACAGTGAAGTTGTTTGGATAAACTCTTGAAATCGGTTGTTCTGGGTCGTGGCATTTAAATGGTCTTCGATCTATCTCACTGACCAATCCAGTTTTTAAAAATGCACAGAAAAGGGGACTTCACGTCCTTCCTAGATGCCGCACGCCAGTGTAACGCACTATTCCGTGAAAAGTGTTTATTAAACTCCCACACGTGCCCGGCGTGAGAGGAACACTGTACAAAACCGAGCTGTTTCACACCTACGGTCGTGAGTCTATTCTTTTCTTAAAGAAAGAACATCTTAGTACACGTTCACTGAAAATGAGCAGACTCCATTTCTAAAAAGAAAAATAAGGAAGCGAAGTCGACTTTCAGTAAGAAACATTTTCTTCCGATCTTTTTGAATAAAACTTTAAGGACATACTACAATTTTGATAGCTCTACATTGTTACAAAGTAGAGAATAAAGAAGGATAAAAATAATTTCCTAACAGTCTTATCTAGTCAAGTATGGAAGATGAGACACAACTGAGTGACAAGGTGAAAATCTGAATGTTGCAGGAAACATCTGTCAGACTAGACGACCGTTCCGTGAAGAGTCAGGAGTTCAAAAGAACCTCAGGCCTTCCGTACCGTAAGTCAGCCAAGAGGAATGATCTCTTTCCTGCGATCTCGAACGCTGTCATAAGTCAAGGCTACCTGCAGCTGCACGAGAGAAAAATGCGTGCCGATGTCCCACGCAGCTTCGGGGGCTCGTCACTGTCATTAACCAAAAGAATGGACCAGGTCCCTCATCGTACAAGTCCCTTTCTGGGTTCTTCAAGGAGCTAAGGAAACGTAACTGGCCTATCACTCTGCTGATCAACTCACACTCGCCACGAAAGACAACACGTAAAGAAAACAGGCTCCCTCGTCCGCTGACGCCAGGTAAGAAGATGCCCAGTCCATCCGGTTCCCGGGTGTCCACCGCCCCGCGGGACTCCCTGGGGGTGGAGGCTCCGTGATCTTCATCTCAGCTTCAGGAAGCGACTTCTTACCTCCAATGGAAAATTTTCTGGCATGTACATCCCTGTTCTGTGCTACCTGAGCCTGAGCAGACGTGGCTCGGGGATCTCTCTCCGCTAGGAGGCTGCCATCGGGCAGGACAGAAGCCAGCCCTGCTCACTCAGCGGGAGGGGGCCCTCGTGTTGCACAGTGGTGGCTCCAGGCACCTGGAGACCCAGCACGGGGCTCTGGAAATGGCCACACGTCTCTCTGCGTGGCCTCGCGCACCTGCCCTGTTCTCTCTGCACAGACCAGCTTCCTCTGCCCCCCGCCCACACGAAAGCCGGAAGAGCTGCCTCCCAGACCCCTCTCCCGCCTGCAGAGCGCAGGCTCCTCCCCCAGACCGTCCTCCCGCCTGCAGAGCGCAGGCTCCTCCCCCACTGCTCCCTCCCCGGCTTCTGCAGAGGCCCAGGCTCCTTCCCCCACTGCCCCTCCGCTTGCAGAGCCCAGGTTCTCCTCCCCACCGCCCTCCTCCCTGCCTGCAGAGGTGGCTCCTCCCCCAGACTGTCCTCCCTGGCCTGCAGAGATGCAGGTTTCTCCTCTCATCAGCCTCCCCGCCTTCTCAGAGCTTAGGCTCACATCCCTGGATCTTCAGCTCTCTTTTCCCCAGGCCCTGTTCGTTTTTCCACATCATTTTTAAAGTCTTCTCCCCCAGGCCCTGTTCGTTTTTCCACATCATTTTTAAAGTGAGGTTCTCAAAACCAGACAACACGTTCTGACATGAGACCGGCTAACACGAGCTCTGGGGTGCGACTGCTTGTCAGGGATTTTGGCCGAGTTCAGGTGAAGACCAGGGAACCGAGCCGCGGGGTTCGTTTCTTCACTGAGAAAGGCGAGCAAAGTGTCCTCTAGGCAGAGTAATTCTGGAAGACCCCATAGAAACATGGATGCTTAGAAGCTGTGTGCGTGTGTGTGTGTGTGTGTGTGTGTGTGTGTGTGTGTGTAAACAGCCTTTGATTGACACATTTAACAAATGTTCATCGATTTAGGTGCCAGAGGTACTCTGAGATCTGGGGACAGACTCAGCCTCGTTCCACCACCTGCTCAGACCATTCTGTCTCAGCTGCTCACTCACATTCGCCATGACGATGTGCACAAGAAGTGACAGCACCATGTACGGCCTGGCAAGGACACCTCTCCAGACCTAACACGGTCAGCGAGGCTCCCTGGAAGAAGTGACATTTAGACTGGGACCTGGCTACACCAGTGGCTCCTGATGACACTCAGCAGATGAGTAGAGTGTAACGAACTGGAGCCAGATTCTGCACGCAGCGCAGTGCCATCTGGGACAGCCCTGTGCCACTGTGCTCCATGTGAGCTGGATCCCTGTCCCGGAGTAGCCGAGGCGCACTTCCGTTCACAACGCTTCCTCTTCCTGGAGTGCGAGCCTCCCCTCCCCGTCTTCCTGTGGCTTCTTACCCCTCTGGCTTCCGAACTGAACTCACCACCCTGAGAAAGGGCTCTCGAGGCGCCCTGAGCCAGCCTGCACCCCACCACACCATCCCTTCAAATTTCGCCGTCTCTCCCTCTAGTTCGTGGGATGTCCAGCAAGGACGGTGTCTTCCGTCACTTACCTCTGCACTCTGGCATCGAGTGAGCATCTCAAGTGTTTGCTAAATGGATAAGTGAAAACGAAGGTGCGTTTACAGATGCTCGGCGAAGGGCTGGCTGCTGCGGATACGCTATTCCCTTTAATCCTCGTGACAAGCCTGCAAGTGGTTATATCATCCCCCGTTTTATAGATAGGACAACGGAGGCTCACAGAGGCCAGTATCTTGCCAAGGGTGACATTTCTACACAGGGACAAAGCCGGGATGTGAATGCAGCTCCCCGTGAGTCCAGTTCCTCTGCTTGTCCTCACACCATTAAGGAGACTGAGGTTGTCGCCTTCTTCAGTCCAGTGAGCATCCCTATCGACACGCAGTAAGTCGCCTAACAGAGTTCAATGGCTACACACGTGTACATTTTTTAGTGCGAACAACCTGCATTTTTTTCCTGCTGTTTAAGGACGGGGCCAAGTCTCACCACTAGAGTGTTTCAGATCAGCCGCTTTACAGGGAGACCGAGGACAGGCTGAGGGAGCAAAGGCAAGGACAGACGGATTCGTGGGACAGCTCCTTGCCGGGGCCTCTGGGAGCCAGAAAGACTGTCCTTCCTACAGGTGAGAACATGGACTGTTTGCCCTTCACGACCGGACGCAAAGGGCATCAACCGCCTGCATGTGGCCTGCGCGTGGCCTGCGTGAGGCCTGCGTGCACTGGGAAGCGCTTTAGAAAAATAACACTCCTGCATTTTAATTCTTTCAACTCTCAGAAAACTGTTTACGAAGTTGTTAACACGCGCTCATTCAGGAATAAAATCTACTCTCCGAGACGACGGACACTCGTATGTTTGATGCTCGCCCCACCCCGCCCCCGGCCCCGCTAACTCCTTTCCTTTAAAACCTCTTCGATCTAATATTTCATATGCCAAGCTCCGTTCCAGAATAAACTTTTACAACCAAATTACGAATCTCTTATAAGTGGGTCGTTTTTGAATTGCTGACCTGACCTTTACTATTTTGGGAGGATCAACAGAAGCTGCTCGCCACGAATCCAATTCTGCTGTGGGCCGCTGTTCCAGTTACCGCGTAATGACATCAGCACTGCCACTCACAGTGCGGTCTCAGATGGCGCCTGAGCAGGAAGCTGGGCTTTCTCCACGCAGCCCTCCCCTTCCGCCAGGAACCCTGTCTGATGTTATAAACCAGGAGGATCTTGAACCTGAGACCTCCCTGTCACCAGGTGAGTTATTCGGCGCTGGGTAACCCCTATGCTCCTGGCCAAGGTCAAGCCACCAAGGGCAGATGGGAGTGGGCTAGGGACATGGTGGTCATTTGACACCAGCCCACCCTCCATTCTACAAATGCCTTAAAACTAAAGCCATCAGCATTTTTTTAAAAATCATTTTTATCTGAACATAGCAACGCCATGTTGTATTAATAATAACTATACTCAAAAGACAGTGGTATCTCATTTTAAGCACTAAACATGACCCCCCAAAAGCTGTTCCTAAAAATTTCTTTGCTGGAAAAGTGTCTGTGAGTTCACTATTTGAAACCCCTTTAGGGACACTTTTTGCAAAGTCAGAAGTCCCTGCTCACTGCCATCTATTTCCCGGCTGCCAGCATCTGTTGATCTGCCTCTTGACGAAGACACACCTGTGAGGGAAGCCTCGCCTCCCACCACTTACCGCTGTATTCCGAAATGGTCTAAATGCTCCGGAGAAGTTTGCTACGTGAACAAATGAAAGTAAGGGAGAATATATAGGTGCTCCTTCCTTCTGCAGAAGAGCCTCCACGGGGGTCTTGAGACGTGCGACGCGACCGTCCCCACGCGTCAGACGCCTGGCCGCCCACTGCACACCTGCTCGCCCCGATCTCCGTCCTCCCTTCTACAGCCAAGTCCTCCCCAGCGGTGTCTGCACCAGAGAAAGCAGAAAGCGGGGACGGGGGAGGCAGAGACATCGCGACGGTCGTTTCCCTTCTGCTGTGCTACACGTGGGCGGGCGAAGGAAGTCGTCTGAGCGTGGGGAGCGACCGTTCTGACTGCCTGTCCCGGAAGCTGAGAAGCGGTCCAGGAAGGAGGAAGACAGAAGGCCGGGCACTCAGAGAGCAGGACCGCCGGGGCGGCACTGCTGGCCAGCGGGCAGAAATGTGGGGTGAGTGGGAGAGTCTCATGCAAAGCCACACTCCCAGGGGACAATGGCATCGTCTGGAAATAATTTTGGTTGTCGCTGGGGAGGGGTGGTGCCAGAGGCCAAGGATGCTGCTAAATGCCCTACGACGCACGGGGCAGCCCCCCACAATGAAGAGTCACCGCGCTGAGGATGAGAGGCCCGGGGCTAGACCAAAGCTCGCCGTCAAGGATTCTGATCTAGTCCGTGGCTCAGAAAGCCGAGGAGATGCCTACGATGGAAGAGCGGGGGCAGAACGGAGGACTTCGAAACTAACGGGAAGTCGCCGTGAAGGACCAAACGACCCAGGTCATCGCGGGGCAGTCACTGGTTCCCCCTCCCAGAGGTGTCCTCACTCATCCAACGAACATTTGCTGAGCAACTTCTGTGGGCCACGTGCTTTCTAAGGTCTGGGTTCGCTCGCAGCTGAGATCCGACCTGAGGGGACCCCAGGACCCCACCCAGCGGGCTGGTCGGAAGCAAGGAACACGGCGCTTGGCGTCAGCCACCGAGAGGAGGGGCATGACCTTTCCTACCTGCCCGTTTATATAGTTTAATTCTCAGGAGAAGATTCCACGCAAACCACCCCTCTCAGACCCAGGGGCTTCTGGGAGTTTTAAAAACCATTCTTGACGAAGTCCCTTGCCTGGAGTACAACTCGTTAACCTCACTGACCGGGCTGAGAATGCCCAGCAGGTCATGTCCGCCCTGTTCACAATTAGCTCCTTCATCTCCGCTGCCCCAAACGAAGTCTAGAAACGAAGAGATAAGAAGGATACGCGGTCGTTCGAATAACTTCAGCTGCTGCAAAGGCAACATGCTCATTCCTCTCTAGTCTAGAAACTCGCACTGGCGACTCCTTTGGTGGGGACGTGGACAAGCCACTCTGAAGATGGCTGGACGGTAACATAGTGACAGCACGGCCCACGGTTTGACATGGGAGCACAGGAAGACCAGCTACTCTGTATCACCATCGCTCCCAGTCTGTGACGTGTGCTTCTTAAGCAACAAACAAAATAACTGACTGACACCAACATACAGATCAGCCCCTTTATTGTTTTTCTTTACTTGAGGAGAAATGGCAGAGAGCCCAAGCGCCGCTCTAAACCGTCTTCGGCTATATTAATAAAACATTAGCTCCTCTAAATTTAAACTTAAAATCCAATTAATTCATCAAAATGTCAGTTGTCACCTAAAGCGTTTTAGTAAAGAGGAAATACCTTAGAGTAAAGAAGAATCTTCATAGGACTAGACAGAGCAGAGTGTGCTGACTTTATTCATGTCACGACGGTCACGGTAGCCTCGTCTGCTAGTATCTGCTCCTTCCGTGTCGCCTCAGAGAGGGGGTTTCAGAATACGGGGACTCATTTTCCATATGGCCTCTCCCCCATCTTAACCACAAAGTATGGCTGTACCAAACAAGTCATCGCTGCTATAAGCCCCCTGCCATCCCCCAAAGTCACAAACCTTGGCGAAAATTTCTACAAAGCACTCGGGGTCAGTCACAAATAGAATTACAATGATAAACCTTGCTATGACCTCAGGGCCTAGACTGATAACTCCGGGAAGGCTAAAACTTACACCGTCTTCAGTTAACAAGAAAGCAGAGAATGGAAACAAGAAATGGAAAATTCCTAATAGCGATTTAAAAGCAGAGATAGAAATCAAGCGTCCTACCCTTATCTGTAAGAAAAATGGTTTGCAACGGGTTTCATGCTTGTTGTTCCGTGCCCAGGGTTCTTCAGCTTCAAAGAACTGGGTCCTTTGTCTGGGATTTGAAGGCCATTTATCAGCTGCAATTTCAGCAGCAGAAGCAAGGAGTGGAGGGAACACAGATAACCTTTTACAGGTTTATACAGAGTTCAACGCGATCACCACAGTCCTCTGTAAACATTTAAGGGAATGAAAGTAAAACACCGAGAGCCTGTGTTTCTTCCTGCAAATAACTTAAAAGCAACCAGCTAACTGCTAGCATACTGTTGACCTTGGGCTTGAAATCAAGAGTTTCAGGAAAAAAAAACTAAAGACAGACATGTTTTCAGAGCTGAATATGATTAATTTACAAAAGCTGGATTTTTCCACCTAAAGACTAACAAAGTATGTTCCAGTTTCAAGCAACAAAGGGTAAAAACACATCTCAAAGCATTAAGCTGTTAGTCTTTACCACAGATGGAAACCTGGTGACACTCATTTCCTATGCCAGCTGAGGGGTCACCTGGCCATCTCTTTCGCTTTGTCAACGACTGCGATGGAACCACCTAATTACCTTACAGTTACAGGTACCTGGAGTTTGTTGTAGCCAACTTCCCCCTTCCAAAGGGACAGAAAGAAATGCCCGCCAAATGCGGGTATCACACAGGTGCCGCCTGTGTGACTGATTCCAGCACTGCCAAACGCATCGGCTGGGGCCCACTGGGAAAGAGAAGTTTCGGCTGCTCCTCCTGGCACCAGCCATTTGTCTCTACCAAATCTAGAATGAGCCGTAGGCAGCTCTGCAGTGGGGACGGATGAGATAAAGACTTGGGTAAAGGCGGAGAATGACAGCCTGCCCTCCAGCGCTGGGCCCAGCGGACACCGAGGGTGAAGGCCCAGGCCTCTGTCTGCGGTCTCTGACTGCGCCGCTGGGCCCCGGCCCCGTGAGCAGTACTTTCCGATCTGCGGAGAAGCCTCCCAGTGAGGATCCGGTTCCCAATGTCCCCCGTACTGTGACACCTCCACGGCCAGCGGATACGGGTAGAGAGGCGTGTAGGGAGAGGGGAGGAGGGTAGGCGAGTGGGTCGGACATTCCCAAGGAGAACTCGAGTCTCCAGGCCTCGTCCTAAAAGTTGCAAAGCCAGCTCTGTGGCCGCTGGCAGGGCGGCAGCGCGCGGGCGGGGGGCGCGTGGCTGCGCGCGCTCCCGAGGCTGCGGGGACCACGCCGGGAGACACACCCGCAGACCCGGGAAACCGGACGAGGGGTCTTACTTTTGCAGCTCGCCGCCCAGGGCTGGTAGCCGTAGTAACCCGTGATGCGCAGGATCCGCTCCTCGATGCACGTGAGCCCCGCGGGCCCGCCCGTGAGGTCCTCCACCGAGCGCGACCATTTCAGGTCCTCCTTGATGGCCTCGTCCACCACCAGGTACTTGAGCTGCCGGAGCTGGGGGCTGATGTCGGACAGTCTCCGGGGGCTGACGTCCGGTGACCTCCTCATTCCACTGACGCGGGGCAGGTGGAGGGGGTGCAGGGGTGGGGATTTCGGTGAGGACAGATCGAAGGGCCAGCAGAGGCGCGGGTGGGCCTCCAGGGGCAGGTGCCGCCGCGGGGCCGCCGCTCTCCCCTCCCGCCGCGCCCCCAGCTCCCGCGGCAGCCTGGGCGTCGGGTCCCGTCTCCGGTGCCCGGCCCTGGGCGCCTGGGGCGAGCGGCGAGGCACAGGGCGCCTTAAACTTCGTGAGCAGCCCCGCCGCGCGCCGCGCCTCCCCGAGCCCCAGCCCTCCGGCGTCCCGGCCGCAAAGGGCCCCCGCCCGCCCGCGCGCCCCACCGGGCACTACTCACACGGCGATGCCTTTGCCCCGCGGCGCGCCGCCGGGGAACTCTCGGATGCCCATAGGCAGCGGCGGGGCGCAGCCCGGAGCGCCCAGACTCGGAGCGGAGGCGCCGCCGGCCGGAGCTGCGGGCGGCCACCGACCGGGGAGCAGGGCGCGCTGCCCACCGAGGGTCCGCGCCGCCCCGCGCCGCCCGTGCGCGCCCGCGCCGCCGTCCCCAGCGCCTCCCTCCGCGGCGTGCGGCGCGGGCGCGACTCAGCCCGGTTCCGACCGGTCCCCGAGCCCGCTGCAGCCAGGAGGCGACAGGGCCGTGCGGGCACCGAGCCTCTCGCCTGTCGCCTTCGCCGCCGCCCCAGCGCACCGCGGCCGCGGGAGCCGGGGACTCGGGAGAGCGCCGGGAGCTGGGAGCGCTCTTGAAGCACCTGGGCGCGCGGGATGCGCTGGCCCGGGGCGCAGGAGCCAGGCGGGGGCGCTGCTGCCCCCTTCCCGCCGCCCGGGCGTGCGCTGGGCTCGGGAGCGGCGCCCCGCCTAGCAACCTCGGGCCCCGCGCGCTCCGCCCCGCTCGCCCGCCTTGTCGGGTCCTACTGCTCCCGGTTCAGCAGTTCAGGCTCCCACTCTCTCTCTCTCCTCTCCTAAGACGACGAGCTAAACTACTTGCGAAGACAGAAGCCCGGTTCCATACCTACGAAAATCATGCCCGGGACGCCAGATGAGTACACGGCACTTCGTGGGCAAAGCAGAGACGCAGCTGAGCGGACTGACTTCGCTGTGGTGTCTCCAGGTCGCACGTGGCCCTCAGAGCGCTTACATCTTAGCTGACAACACAGTTACTGAATCAGCTGGCTCTTCCTAGATTTCCATTGAATGCAGCCGCTAATCATGTGTTTTGTTTTTGTTTTTGTTTTTTTTGTCCGCAAACCGTCTCTCCAGGACACCTAATCACTTTCCATAATGTTATTTTTCCAAGGTAAAAAATCCGTCAAGGTTTATAGGGGCACATTCAAGGAATACAGAAATACGCTAAGAAAATACCCATTATCCAGCCAAAAGTGACTACTTCTAATTATGCGTATTCCCTTCCACACCTCTTTGCCAATGTAAAATACAGTTTTCACAAAATCAGAATGAAATTGCATGCAGTACGTTTTTGCACTTTTTTAAGTATTAAAATTATATTGTCAGCAAACTAGAAATAGAGAGGAATATCCTCAAATTAATAAAGGACATCTTCGACTAACACATTTAATGGAAAGAAACTGGAATCTTCCTTGCTAAGCCCAGGAGCAAGGCAAAAATGTCTCTTCTCACGACTCCTTTTCAATATCGGGCTGCGAGCCCTGGCTAATGCATTTAGATGAGGAAACGAACTAAAAAGTGTATCTACTGGGAAGGAATAAATAAAACTATCTTTGTTCACAGATGGCATAATCATCTATGTAGAAAACTTCAGACCATCAACTAAAAATTGACCTGGAACAAATATTGGTTACAGCAAGGTTGCACAATATAAGCTTAATGTACAAAAGTCAATCGACTTACTATATACCAGCAATGAACAACTGGAATTTGAAATTTAAAATGTAGCACCACCTACATTCACACCCCGAGATGCACATGAGAAAAATCACAAAACTCTGTTGAAAGAAATCGAAGAACTACGTAAACGGAAAGCGATCCGTGTTCTTTGGCGGGGAGACTCGGCATTGCTGGATGTCATTTCTGTCCGACTTGCTGTATAGATTCAATGTAACCCCAGTCAAAGTCATTTTGCTAATATCAACAGACTTTCTAAACTTTACAGGAGAGGCAAGAGACCCAGCATAGCCGACAAAATATTGGAGATGAACAGTCGGAGAACCGACACTACCGCACTTTGAGACTTACTGTGAAGCCACAGTGTGGCATTGGTGAAAGAATGGAAAATAGATCAATGGAACAAAACGGCCCAGAAATAGACCTACACGAGGTCAAACGGTCTTGACAACAGAGCAAAGTCAACTCGGTGGAGAAGGTCGGCGATTTCAACACATGCTGCTGGGTCAACTGGACGTTCAAAGCGGCACACTGATCGTAGGCTAAATACGAGTTGCAGAACTATAAAATGCCTCGAAGATAATAGAACATCGAGACACTGTTGGGTATGTTGATGACTTTTTAGATACATCAAAGGCATGATTCATGAAAGAAAAATTGTTAAGTTGGACTTCATTGAAATGAAAAATCTTCTGCTCTGCAGTGAAGCGAATGAGACTGACAAGCCACAAACTGAGAAAATGTGTGCAAAAGATATCTGATAAAAGACTAGTACCGACCTGACAGAGGACTAGTACCCCAAATAAGAACACTTAAAACTCAACAGTAAGAAAATGAACAACCCAATTCAAAAACTGGCAAAACACCTGAACAGACATGTCACCAAAGGTGACATACAGATGGCCAATAAGCATACAAAATGTTGTTAGGGAATTACAAATTAACACGGCGAGTGAGAGCCCACGACGCGCCTACTAGAATAAATACGACCCAGACAGAGCACTGACGACGCTAAACGCTGGCGAGGACCTGGAGCACCAGGAACCTTGCTCACTGCTGGTGTAGGTGCAAATGGCCGCAGCCACTTCAGAAGACAGCCCTGTAGTTTCTTACGAAAGCCAAAAGTGCTCTGACTGTACAACCCAACAATCGCTCACCTTGCTATTTCTCTAAACTGAGTTGAAAACTTACATCCACACAAAACTCTGCACGCAAATATTTATAGAAGCTAATTCCAAAACATAGAAACAACCAAGATGTCCTTCCATAAGCGAAAGTATAAACAAAATATGGTACATTTGTCCAATGGTATATTATTCAGTGATAAAAATTAATAAACTATCAAGTCATGAGAAGACATGAAGGAACTTTAGATGTGTATTTCTAAATGAAAGAAGCCAATCTGAAAGGCGATATCCTCTACAATTCCTGCCACATGACGCCATGGAAGAGGCAAAGCTATAGGGACGGTGAAAAGATCAGTGGACACCGGGGCTTCCCGGTGGGGGTGGGGAGGGGAAGGGAGGGCGGGTGACAGCTGAGCACGGGGGTTTCAGTGCAGTGAAACTATCCTGTACGACAGCATGATAGTGGAGATGTGTCAGTATACGTTTGTCAAAGTCTGTAGATTGTACAGCTCTAAGAGTGAACGCTAAAGGAAGCTGTGGATTTTGGTTGACCATGATGTGTCATGTTGGCTCATCGATTGTAAGAAGCACCACACTAATGCGGGGTCTCGATGTTGGCGGGAGGCTGTGTGTGCATGTGGGGGTCAGAGCTCTCTGGGGACTCTGTCCTTGCTCCTCAATTTTACTGTGAACCTAAAATTTTTCTGAAAATAAAGTCTATTATGTAGCTTTTCAGTGTCACAATATTCCTCTAAAATATGATTTTTGCTGAACGTATCATGATTTTGGCGGGTTGCCGGAATCGCGTAAACAAAAGCACCAAAAAAAAGAAACAAGTAGATCTAAGGCAACAAAAATATCCTCTGCCAATTGGACACACTTTTAACCTATCTTTTATGAGAGCCTGAGGAAATGGGTGGGGTGGGTGTGGAAAACTTTTTTCTTCATCTCTTCTTCTGAGTCTTTGGGACAAGACTTTTTTCTTGTGCCTGAAATATCTTGTCTTTAGCCAGGCTTGGACGGCCATGAGGACACTTTGCATCCTCAGAGGACTACCTGACATCTGACCGCCCAGGACGGTAGATTATAAAATGCTGCTTTGGACTCGTCCTCTCTGAGTGTGGGCATGGGAGCACGCCATGACACCGAGTCCCGCCCCCCTCCGCCCCCTGCGGGGACTTCACGCACACTAAGAACCATTTGTGCAAATCATGACTACATTCCATGAACTCAGAATCTTCCACTTGCTTCTGCAGACATATCTACAGAGTCCGCCCCCATTCATTCGCCACATTCTGGCCACTGCAGCCCTGGGCCAGGTCTTTCCCTTTCTGAGCCTCAGTTCCCTCTTCTGCGAAAAGAGGGTGACCTTGTAAGATCATCGTGAAGGTCAAATGAGTTAGTACAGGTAAAGTACTTAGAACAGAGCCTAGCGCATGACCAGGGCTAGTCCTTAATAAATGTCAGCTTTTATTATTAGCAATGCAACTAACAGTTGAATCCATTTCTTTTTCTTTTCTTTCTGTTTCATTGTTTCTTTCTCTCTCTGTTTCATTGTTTCTTTCTTCCTTTGTTTCTTTGTTTCTTTCTTCCTTTCTTTCCTTTTTGACAGCCACATCAAACTGTTGATTTATATCCAAGTTTGTGTTGTCTAAAATCTCTACATAATTTTTACACGTGCAGTTGTTAACCAAATTAACCATGTCACTCTCCTTTTTTTTGTAAATAGCGTAGGTTTTGCAGTCAGATAAAATGGCTTAAATCCTGGCTTCTCCACTCACCAGCTAGATAACCTTAGGAAAGTTATTCAACTTCTCCCGCCTCATTTTTCTCAGATAAATCTCAAATAGTTATTATAAAGTTAAATAAGTTCAAGCACATTGAGTATTCACACAGTGGAGAGCCTTGGTGCTCAGTAAGTATTAGCAGTAACGATTATTGTCACTTATACGATGTTTCCACTTGCCAGATATAGTCACTGCCGTAACGTCTCAGGACGTTTTTGGGCGGTGGCTTTGTCGGCCACTTCGATCCCTGCCCCTGCCTCAGCGGGTGCCATGGGGCACCCTTTGATCTCCTTCCCCCGCAGTACTCTTGATTCTGCAAGCAATCCTTTTAAGTCCCGTTCTGAGGACTGTGACTCCCATGAAACACTTGGGCCTGGGCAGCGCGGTGCTGCGTGTGCGTTTCCACGTGCACCTGCGGTCAGCCTCTGCTCTCCCTGTCAGGGGCGGTCAGCCAGCACCAGCAGCAGAGGCCACACGCAGAGGCAGGTGCTGCAGGCTCCTTTGTCCCCCACATGGCGATCAATACTGAAAGATTTGCTTTCTGGCCCAGTGAGTATCAGAAGCGGGTTCTTATCGATGAAATTATTTGCTCGTTTAATAGTGTGTTAGAAATGTGCTCTCTCTCTCAGGGGAATTACGGAAATGCGAGATGCGTGGATTGGACACAGTATTTCAGAGATCCTCTCTGCCTTTGCATGAACAGGTTAAACAGGTTTGCAACCTTTATCCTTAGAGGCGATACCCAAGTTTTGCCATCTTTTTCTTAGCCCATGGGTATGAGGATGTATGGTTGCCTTGGCAACTATAAGAAGAATGGAATTCTCTAGAATATTGTCCTGCCGGGAGTAGTAGGTGTGCTCAGAGCACCTAAAAACCCCAGAGTGCTGGGCCTTCGTCTAACTGAGAGAGCAGGCCATATAAAGGTTTTTGGCGTACACGCTATAAACGCTGTTTGTGCAACTGCGCGCACAGGTGGCACGGTCTGCGTCCTGCCAGCTGCGTGGCGGGTTTACTGCTGTTCCTTTTACTTGTGTCAACGCGTTCACTGGCAAACGCTCTCCGCCCAGAGCCTAAGGGCCATGCGCGAACACAGCGGCTCAGGTCAGCACGCAAACGCAAGGGTTGCAGAGGAGAGCCAGCAGGAGCCACGACTGCCCCAAGCGTCTAAGTGACATCCTCATATGCATCCTGTAGGGAACACTTCACAGCATCCCCAATACCAAAAAGCAGTAGTGAAAACATTTAAAAAAAAAAACAAAACCCTTCATACTGGTGGTTCTTAAACTTTGTAATCTTCAGAGTCACTTCAGATGCTAATAAATTTAAAGACCTGAATACAAGACCGGAAAATATAAAAGTCCTGGAAGAACAGACACATAGGGAAAGGGCTTCGTGACATGGGACTTGGAGATAATATTTTGGATACGACACTTAAAGCACAAGCAAAAAAAAAAAAAGTGAGACTCGATCAAACTATAAAAGCATCTGCACAGGAAAAGAAATGATCCACAAAATGAAAAGGTACCCAGTGGAATAGAAGAAAATATTTGAAATCATATATCTGCTAAGGGGTTAATATCCAAAATATATAAAGAAGCCATGTAACTCGATAGTAAAAAAATTAAAAAATTAAAAATAAAACATTTAAAAATGGGCAAAGGACCTGAACTGACATTTTTCCAAAGAAGATAGTCAAATGGCAAACAGGTACATGAAAAGGTGCTAAACATCACTAATGATCAGGGAAATGCAAATCAAAACCACAGTGAGATACCACCTCACGCCTGTTAGAATGGCTGCCATCAAAAAGACAAAAAATAAATTCTGGTGAGGGAACCCTCGCGCTCTGCTGGTGGGAAGGCAAATTGGTGCAGCCGCTATGACACGTAGTACAGAGGTTCCTCAAATAATTAAAACCAGATCTGCCATATGACCCAGCAGCTCCACTTCTGGGCATGGAAACAACCAACATGTCTGTCGACAGAGGAATAAATAGATAAAATGTCACACATACACACACACACACACACACACGTGAATACTATTCAGCCATAAAAAGGAAATCCTGCCATTTGCAACAAGGATGAACCTTGAGGGCATTACGCTAAGTAAGATAAGTCAGGCAGAGAGAGACACTGTATGATCTGACTCATACATGGAACCTAAAAAAGAAATCTCATAGAAAAAGATATCAGATTTGTGGTTGCCAGAGGTAGGGGTGGTGGGAGGTGGGGGGGTTGCGTGAAGATGGTCAAAAGCTGCAAACTTCCTGTGATAAGATAGACATGTGTTGGGATGTGTTGCACGCTGGTGACTAGTTAACGCTGCTCTACGGTGCGCACCAAAGTTGCTAAGAGGATAAATTCTGAGTTCTCATCTCGAGGGGAAAAAAGTTTTGTAATTATATGAGTGGATGGATGTTAACTGAATCTGTTGTAGTAATCATTTTGCTGTATATAGGTGTGTCTACTCATTAAGCTGCACACCTTAAAATTATAGTATTGTATGTCAATTATATCTCAATAAAACTGGAAGAAAAAGTAAAACGAAATGCAGCTTAACTCTTGCATACTATTCATAGTAAGGGCTTTTCCCCAGGAAGCCTGTGAATCTCTATTTTGATGAGCATCCTTAACGGGGCTGACATGGATGGTCAATGAACTACACTCTGTAAAGACGGATGTTCCTCACAATCACATGGAAGCATTTAAAAAATGTGTCAGGCTCCTCATCAGATCCTTCAGTAAGAATCTCCTGTGTATGGACTGAGTCTACACATTTTCTGGTGATTTTTTAACATACTAAGCATAGTTATTTTAAAGTCCTTGTTGGTTAGCTCTAATATTGAGGTCAACTATAGATGTGTTTCTAGCGTCTTTTTTTTCCTCGATGTCGATCATATCTTCTTGCTTATGTGCACGTCTAGTAATTTTTATTATATTTCAGACACTGTAGTTTGAGACATTGTAGAACCTGCAGAAGCTCATACCTCTGCCAGAGAAGGGTTCTGCTTTTTTTTTTTCCTTAGGCAGATAGGGTGAGGAATTGATCACTATGCTCCCATCAGGGACTAAACTGATTTGGGACTATGTGCAGTGCTAGTCAGATTCTACATCTGTTTTGTCTTTTTGCGCTGGGCAGTGGGGCGCGTAATCCTCCCAGGATTTTGATCCAAAGCTTGCTAGGCATTGACCTCCTGAGCTCTAAAAGCCTGCAGGGAGCCGCCCCTCCACCCCCACCCTGCCCCTCAGAGGTTCTCTCCCCAGCCCCCTACGCAAACCCAGAACTCAGCAAATGTTTCATGGGGAAAATCTGGGGTTCTTGAGTTTCCAATTTGTCCTCCGGCTGTGCTCAATCACTCGGCTTCGCTGATGTCACCGCTCTTTGGCAGAGGCCCTCTTCCAAGGCCATTTTCAATCTTTAGCTTGCACCCAGAATTGGCAGATGCCCCCGGGGGGAAAACAGTTGGCGACTATCAGCTCACCTTGGAACAGTTTTGCTTCTCTGGAATATAAATTCACCTAATCACTCTTTCTCCTGCAGCTCTCTCATACCTTTATAAATATTCTTTTCTTGGCTTTCGAGTTGTTGCAGTGTGTTAATCTGCTAAGACCTGCTCCATCCTACCAGAATGTAGATGTTCCCCTGATACGTATACTTATAGGTGTTCGTTTCTGTTTTTAAAGCGGTCATGCACTTATATTAACGCTAACATGTATCAAGCTACCCTCAGAAATTTGCTCTATCGGAATTATTCTTTTCAGCTAGCTTCCCTTGGGTTCCCGGGTTAATCTGAAGGAAAGGGGTCAGGGACAGAAATGATTATGCACTGGCTTCATTTTGCTTAGTTGGCATTTTACTCCATTTTGAACGATTTCCGTTCTGTGACGAGGGCAACGAGAACAGCAGTCGGTGCACTTCATGCTGTGCCAGGAGCAATTCGACTCGCTGCCTAAATGAGGTTATGTGGTTTCTTTATTTTCTGCCCGTAATAAAACCTCAGTAAGTTCACAAAATGGGTTTTGTGTTGCAAACCAAGCTAATCGACTGCTGCTTCTGAGTAAGGAGTATGTTCTGCGCGTTTCTATAGATTATTTTTCAAATCAGTAAATGAAGTTTAACTCATTAACTTTTAAATATTACTTTACTAAAAACACGTTTGACGTGAAAATGAAGTATTCTTCACAGAAGTTCCAAGTACCTTGAAATATTTAGCATGTTAAGATGTATGTCTATTTTGCAATTAATAAACAAACATTTACCGAGTGTATACCAAATGCTAGGTTTGTGATAGAAGCTAGTAAAACAACTAAGATACATTTTCTGCCCTTGGCAAACCCATAGTATAATAAACAAACAAACAAGGCAATAAGCAAACAACTGCAGTAGAGAGCGACATGGGCCATGACTGAGTGTACAGATGGGCGTCTGCGGGACCATGCGGGGGGGATTTCGTGTGTCAGTGCCAGGGAAGGACAGGGGGGCTGGGGTTTTGTGGGGGGATGTCAGCTAAGGCTTCAGATTAGATGATACACGATACTAGTTTTGAAAAATGAATAGAAATTACTTGAAAAGAGAGCGAGGAAGAGCAGCGGGGCGGGGGGTGGCGGGGGAGAAGGAGACACGGAAGGAAGAGGCAACAGGCAGGAAGGCGTGGAGGTGCGGGACAGCACCTGTCTGCAGGGCACAGGGAGCGGCAGCTGCAGTAAGGAGGGCAGAGAGGCAGACGGGGTCAGGTCACAAGGGCTTTGTGAGCAAAGCTCCCACTATCATTCCCCAGAATACTGAAGTGACGTCTCGACTGGTCTCCCCACGTCCACTTTGTACCTCCATATCCAGAGTGACCCTTGAGGGGCAGAGCTGACCCTGTCATGTTTGCAGAGACACCCGCTCCGCCTGGAAGGCCCATCCACCTGCTACCTCCATCACCGCGTCATGTCCTTCACCCCACACCTATCATCGGACTCTCTACTGCCAGGGCCTCTTCCGAACCTCCCCACGCTGGCTAGGCCCTTCCCAGGAAACCCTGTCACCTCTGTAATGGCCTCACAATCTTCCACGGAGATTTCCTACATAGTAATCTGTAAAATAATTTTATTAAAACCCGTCTCCCGCTAAAAGCTCAGAGGTAGTTGTTTTGCCCTCATCGGGACCCTCGTATCCAACATAATGCCGGTAGGTTCTGCTGAAAAGAGATTTGGTAAATGAATGGAAAATGAGAAAAAGGGACGAATAAGATTGTAACTAAATAATGAGATATGTATTTGCAAAATCTATTTTCACTTTTTGCTCATGTCAGCTCCCATTTCCAGCTTAAGACAAGATTATAAGGTTGCCAGGGGAGTGACTTCTACGGCTCATTTCCTCCCAGGCTAACTCAGCCTTTCCACAGTCTTAATTTTTCAACCTAGATAGTACGTGTAGTAATGAAATGTCCTGAATTTTCTGAGTTAGACTTGATTTTAAATATTCCATTCCATTGTTCTCAAAAAGTATGCCCCTATTGTAAAAGAATTTGTCCTAATTTTGAGTTCAGGAAATTTAGTCGCTGTGATATATGTCTCTGACTTACTTGGAAGATATATGGGTCACGATAGATGGATGGATGGATGGATGGATGGATGGATGGATGGATGGCTAGACAGACAGACAGACAGAGAGACAGACAGGATGAGAGAATTGAATGGACAGACGACGGACGCTCACACGCACACCGTATTCATTTTAACTTACCCTAATACATGGTAACGTGCTTTTACTTAGGGGCCATGGCTTCTGTTTTTTCTAACTCCTCCAGTGTTCAGTGACGAAGGGAACACTGTTGGACTAACCGAGAGAAGTAAACCCTTAACGCTGTGTGACGTGCGGTAAGACGGTCTTTGTTCTGATCCTGCAGACATTTGTCAGATCGGCGGACACAAACGCCCGCAGACAGAATTACGACATTTTGGCCGTAGCAAAGACAATGCTGTGTTTCAAAGTATTCTTCTGTGTTAGCCACTATCATCTGTGTTTGGCAAGGCATTGTGTGAAGGACAGAAACCAGGGAGGGAACAGCGATTTCTAAGAAGAAACTACACAGAGTCCAGAGGAGAGGGAACCCTCATGCACTGTTGGTGGGATTGCAAATGGCTGCAGCCACCATGGAAAACAGTCTGGAGGTTTGTCAAAACACTCAAAATGGATATACTTTTTGACCCAGTAATTGGACTTCTGGGTATTTATCCAAAGAAAACCAAAACAATAATTCATAAAGATCTATGCACCCCTATGTTCACTGCAGCCCTATTCACAGAATAGCCAAGATATGGAAGCAACCTTAATGCCCATCGACGGACGACTGGATAAAGAAGTTATGGTTCATATATACAATGGACTATTAACTCAGCCGTTAAAAAAATGAAATCCTACCATTCGCAACGACGTGGATGGACCTAGAGGTTATTATGCTGAGTGAAATAAGTTAGAGAAAGATAAATGCCACATGATTTCGCTTATATGTGGAATCTAAGGAGCAAAAAGAACAAACTAATCCAAAACAGACTCAAAATAGGACAATCTGAGGACAGCCAGAGGAGGGGTTGGGATCAGGAGGAAAGGAGTGAAGGGGTAAAGAAACACAAATTAGTAGTTGATAGATGGTCACGGGGATGGGGAGCATGGCATAGGGAACGCAGTCAGCAGTAAGGTGATGGCCGGGTGGACAGCCAGCGAGAGAGGACAATTAGGGGGACTGTCTTATAAACTATATAAATGTCTAACCAATGTACTGTGTACTTGAAACTAATAATAAAAGTAAATTAAAAAAAAAAGGAAAAAACATCTAGAAACATGGAGTCTTGCAGGGTCAGGAAAGTCAGTTGCTTCTAGACTCCAAAGAGTAAGAAATTAGACTTTTAAGGCTGATAAAGGAAGATCAAGTGAATCTTCTCAGATTAACACATGTGGAATTCCCAACTCTAATAGACACCGGTTGTTCCCATTAAACTGAGAGAGGATGGTGTGGATGAGGGAGCCAAAAAGCAAGAGAGACAGGAAAACTATGTTTCGGAAAGAATTCCAGGCATAGCTCATGGCGCACTGTACCAACTGGAAGCCAACAGGTCCATTTTTAAGACAAACGTATACTCAAAGAGAGCAGTGCCAAATGAAAAAGCCTTTGGTTCTCAGACACTTTCTGCATCGTGGGGTCCAGACTAGAGAACAGGAAGCAGGCTGGAAAGGCTCTGCAGACCTCAGGGAAAGCATCCCCTCGATTCCAGCCATGCCCAGGGTTGGGGGGCGGGGGCGGGGTGGAGGGTGTTCATTAAGGAAGAACTTCCCAAAGGGCTGAGCCAAGGGTCATGGGAGCAACGGACAAGGGGCTCCCGCTTGAAGAGCAGACTCAGGATTTAGCCAACGGACTTTCCCTACCCACAGGGAATGGAGCCATCCAACGCCTGCCTTACAGGATTTCATCATGGCAAAGGACCCAGGACTTCTGTATGTCACCCATCCTTCCCCTCTCTCCAGGAGTCTGTGTTGCTGTCATCCTGTCCCCCTTCCACAATCGGAGATGGCGTGTGTGCACGGAACCAGAGAATTTGTCTTTCGAATCAGAGATTGCTTCAAGCGTTCACAATTTGAGGAAGAGGGAAATCGAAAAATGAGCACATCGCTGGGACATCCTGGAATTTGAGCTGGATGCAGTGACTTGATGGGACTTTGAGTAGTTTTCCTAAGGGAAGGGGCGACTCTGTTCTATATGCTCCAGTGGTGATAAAATCGATGTTTGGTCACCATAGCAGAGAGAGTGCATCGTGTTTGCCACGCCTACTTCACCTGTCATACATGCCCTAACCTGGGCACATAGCAAAGTCTCGTATCTCAGCCTCCCTTAAAAGCAAGGCCGGAGGACACGTTCTTGCCGATGGAATGTGACCTGTAGGAGTCACGTGTGCTACTTCCAGACTTGACCCCGAAAACTGCCTGAGAGACAGGCCACATCCTCCCATTGCTTCTGTGCCGGGCAGTGGGGGTGTCACAGGAGAAGGAGCCCACACCCTCGAGTCTCCACCTCGAGGAAAGCCACCGGACCAGGAACAACAAGCAAAACTTTAATTGTATTAAAAATAAAAACAAACGTCATACGCGCGAAGCCACTGACGGCTCCGTCTCTTTGTCATGGCAGCACAGGAGCGTTGTCTTGACTCGTTCTCCCCGACGGATACAGGGCGCAGGCGCCCAGCGTCCATGGTTCTCCCCTCGGCTTTACTGGGCTCTGACCTTCCTCTTAGCTATATAGTTCCTGCATCTGGCATCTTTGTTTAATCACAGAAAACTAAAAAAAAAATCAGTTTCAGGAGAAACAAAACCCACTTGTACCTTTTCAAGATTTCAGGCTCTCTGAATGACGTAAAGTTGAAAGCTATGCCCTTAAAGAATTGAAAACAGTAGGAGATGAGTCACAGGCACCGATGACTAAAATAAAAGGTAAAAAGTGCAGTGTGCATAAGTTAGACATGAAGAATGTCCTTTAAGAATTTAGGGAAGGAAGTGATTACTTACTATATTGAAAATTAAATGCAAATAAACCCATGGCCCTATTTATTTTCTTTTTAAGATTCTGAATATACCCCTATTATATACTCCACGCGGAATAGATTGTTTATCGCCTGACATGTCCTGTGTGCTCTGTGAAATATCTGCTTCAGATTTTGAATTCCAGGCTGATTCCTGCCTGCCGTCAGCAGAGACAGCAGTCGACTTCCATCAGTGTGTGGGACTCTGGGAATTAAAGCGCTTCCAGTTATGACCAAGACAGATATTAGTAGGTGTAGAAAACTGACTTTAAAAACAAAGTCTGAAAACGAATATAAGTTCTTTAAGTATCACATGCGTTGTGTCTTTGCCCTCCACATGCATCAGTAATCCATGAGAGGTTCCTAACAATTATCGCGTTTTCTAGAAGGATCTGCATGGCCAGCTGCTCCTGTGGCCTTCCCGGTGAGCAATCTCTCATGAGGCAGGTGTAGTCTCTGCTGACACCGCAGTGTGCAGGGTCTTCCAAGGAAGCACTTTCTGCTGGCAGACAGCTCAAAACTGGGCTCCGTTTTGATCAATTTAAGCAAATAAATCACTTGCATTTCAAACTCCACTGAACTCTTTTCTTCCTTATAGTTCTTCACTGATTTATTCAGAAATGGTTGTTATGTGAAGTCGAGAGAAACAAATCACTACATAGTAAAAAAGGAAGGAGAGAAGGTCCAGACACTTGCTCACGGCCTGGCTCAGGGACAGAGGCTGGACCTGGCACCTCCCGGCCTTGGCCTTGGCCTTGGCCTTGCTGGGGATTCGTGTTTATTCGTGGAGAGCTGCATCCGCCCCACCGCCATTACTCCGAAACAGTTCTCTCTCTTCGGTCACGTGCACAAACGGCTTCGGTTTGGGGCATTTCCAGTTTCTATCTGCTCAGGCCCGTGCGTCGGGACCCCCACGAAGTCCAAGACTTCAGGGGGACCTCGACCCGGCACACTTTGCCTCTGTGACACTGGTCCTTCGACCCCTTTGAAGTATGCTGCTCCAAACTAAAATACCTCCCTAGGGGCCGAGGGGCTCGTGTATGAGTGCGCAAACTCACATCCATATAATTTCAGGTTTCATTTCAAGAAATTCACAGACCTCCTGAAGATGACCCGTGAACCTCAGCTGAAGAATCTGGGCCTTACGGCAAAGCTGAGTGACTGACTCCATGCATTCAATTCCAATTACCAACAATTTACTGAGCCCGGCTCTGGTCAAACACAGCGTGGGTCATCAGTCAGACCGATGAAGCATGACTCTGCACAGCGGGACACACCATCAGAGGGGAAGGGACACAACTAACTGTAGCAGCGCCGGCTCTTACGTGTAATCATTGCTGCCATGTGCTCCTAGTGAGACGAGATGGGTTTGCCACTTAGAGAACTTGGCTGCTCCGCTGCAGACTCCGTGACAACCTCCCGTAATGGCAAGTCTATGACATTGGGCCATTTCATTGTCATGTCCTTGCCACCTTCCATACGGTGACGTTAATGAGCTATGTAGGCCTGGAGATGTTGGTGACAGATAACCAGGTAATATTTAGTGACTTCGCAAACACCCCAGTGTCCCCTTGCACAGGGAGGAACATGGTGTAAAGGATCTTAAGGCCTCTTCCAATCTCCTTTTCATGATTCTATGCAAAGTTATTCGAAATTTACATTTGTTTTCCACTTGCTTATTCCAAGTTTCTGGGTAGTTAGGGGTCTGGCAAGAACTGAGACAGTTTGTCACTGTGGGGTTGATGGCACTTGGCTCTGCAATGTCTCCCGCTCTACCACAGCAAGAGTGTGGGGCAGGCTGGTCCCATGGGCGCAGGGAAGACATGCTTACCCTGTACACAGCTTTCTGTGACTCTTGCTGGCACTCATTGTGCCAGAGCTCTCGGGAGGAGTGAGGCTGGTGTCATCAAGGGACGAAGGAGGAGGGAATGCTGCCGGGGAGGTCTTGTCAAAACAGGAAGAGGAGGAGCCTCCCACCTGGATCGTGGGAGGCTGGAGACAGACAAAAGTAGAACAAAGAAGTTGAAGGTCAAGTGTCCCATTTCTCACCAGATATGAGGCTGCGTCTCCAAGGGTGGGGTCGAGGTGCCACAGAAACTTCCTGGTAAGAAGAGGGGACCCCGAGAACATTAGGGTTTGCGCCACGTGTCCCTGCGCATAAGAAAGGCTGTGGATCTCTAACGTGGGAGACAACGTGCCTTTGGTGCTTCCTGCAGCCACTGAGAGTGAAGGCAGAAGCTACATATGTGTGTGACTCGCACTGGAAGCTACTTCCAGATAAAGGAGCAGGGGAGGGAGTGGGGGACACATTAGCCCCTTCCTGCCCAGTGCTGACCACGAGCCCCGATGCTGAGACCACCTTGGGGTTGGCAGCGTCCTAAGGTCTGCAAGAGAAGGCCTCTCAGAATGGGACTCTCAATGACAAGGCAAGGTCAGTGGTTGGTGTCAATGGATGTCATCACATTCGAAACAGCCAGACGGGGCCAGCTGCACCCCAGAAGATGCTGGGCCCATCCCGGCCCGCTGTTCTGCAACAGAGACCAGAGGGGTCCAGGAAACCCTGCATTGATCAGGGACACTGTTGGTGACTGTCAGCACTGCCTGAGACACTTCCCGGAGGAGAGAGAGAAGGTGTGGAATTCTGGGAGCAATGGTTTTAACGCTGGAGACCGAACTGGAAAGGCAGGCGTATTGTCAACGGACGTTTACGCCCCACGCACGTTGGGAAGTGGGGAGATGGTTACAAATGCCAATTTTCTTTACACAACCGAGGGCAGAGCGTAAGTGTGACCAGCTCTGCTGATCATCAGGGGAAAGACTGTCGCATAGACAGTGAAGGAGGAGGGTGACCAAGCCATCGCAGAGGCCCAATAAGTAGCTTCTGAATAATTAAAATCTTTTGATAAACACAACAACCATTGTCCTTATAGAGAGAAAGACTAGTTTCGGGGCTAAACCCCTTGGCCGGGGGCGATCCCACCTGGAAGCAGAAATCACAGGCAACAAGCCGGATCTGCAACCTGTCAAATACGTTCACAATCATGAGCTGATTGTTACGCGGTGCGTCTCCACGTCCACGGGCGGGGACGGAAGGCTGAGGATCAGCAGTCACGGAGGCGAAGGGCGGCGCGGGTGGCACAGAGGCTCTGGCTCACGCCGCCTTGCGGTTCGGTGGCACCAGCTCTCCACGGTCTTTCCCCGAGCGGCTTTCCTCTAATGCTGACAAGGCTTTGGGTGACTTGGGCTGTGGAGCGAACGCCGTGAGCAGATCCTATTTCAGAATCAATAAAAGGGCAAGGCTCTTCAGTTAAGTTAAGAGGCATCAGGAAGCTTCGCCCCACCACAAGGCACAGCTCGGCGCATCACATCTCAGAGTGCAAACGTAGAGAGGAGAAGGGACGATCGGGTCCTGGGAGGGACGATGACCCCGAGAAGGGTTTAGAGTTAGCACTGTCCTAGGGAGCTTCGTTAAAGCAGGGTAGCGGCTGTTCAAGGCCACAGAGGTCCTGTAATTCTCGGCTCTGCCTGCCGAAAAAGGAATAGATAATGGAGCGTTCCAAACACGACACCTCGGTCCTCGTGCCTGGGTCCCACTGACTGGCAGCTGAGGTCCCAGCTGGGTGAAACGAGAGTGCCCCGTGCCGCTGCCTTCACGTGCCGATGCACTTGGGCCCGCCTGGCTCTGCAACGTCTAACAGATGGGGCTTCTTGTTAGTCTAGATTTGCATAGTCAAGGAGGACAGCTTGAGAACGGCCTAACAGTTAACTTAAGGATATGAACACACACCAACATGTATTTACGCCTGGGCAACAAATTAAAACATCACGAGCCCTCCCCCTGGGTAGTGTGTCGCGAGGAAGTGAGGATCCCTCAGCCAAGAGTGTCCAGGGGGAAGACCCCGCCCAGGTCTCCTCCTCTTTGTCACCTGGCTCAAGAATCCTTTTCTGAACCCCGCTCCAGGCCATGCTTCCTGGTAAGCCCCCGGCCACCCCCGTTGGTGGCCCAGGTGTCCTTGTCGGTCTGACTGAGCCTCCGGCTGTCAACTGCATTTCTAGATTCTCGTTTGTTTCTGTTCCTTTATCTGACCCAGTTTTCTGCAACAAGCCTTTATCGCTCTTTCTACAGGAAACAGACTACAAGCCCCGTGACTGCTAGTGGGAAAAGCAGAGCGTATAACTTGGGTGGCAGCTGAAAAAGTTTTCCTCACTACTGAGAAGCCATGTACACTCTCATTGCGAGAGCAGACGTCCCATCCCAGGCACTGGTCACTGGGACTGCCTCCCCAGGCCTTGGCCGTTTCGCGTCCGCGGCATAAACACCTGATCTCTATTTTTTCTGCCCATCGTGCTAGAGCCTCAGGTCTGATTTCACTGCAAAATGACAATAAAAGCACATGCGACTTAAGGCCACATATAGAGAAGCTATATGTATACAGATGGCAGTCCCTCCTTATCTGTGATACGTTCCAAGACCCCCAGTGGACGCCTAAAACCATGGAGAGTACCAAACCCCTACACACTGTTTTTTTCTCTGCACGCGTGCATAAATGAAACGCTTTTTGTAATCCCTGAGGCATAGCTGAGCTGCCAGTATCACTACTCTTGCACTTGGGGGCCATGATTCGGTAAAATCAAGGTGAGTTGGACACAAGCACTGTGACACCATGAGTTGACCTGATAACTGAGATGGCTCTGAGGTGACTAAGGTGGACGGGGGTCGTACGCAGCATGGGGACCCTGGGCAAAGGGATGACTCACTTCTTGGGCAGGATGGAGGGGGACGCTGCGAGATTTTATCACGCTACTTACAACCGCAAACTTACGAATTGTTTATTTCTAGATTTTTCATTTAATATTTTCAGACCATGGTTGACTGTGTGTAACTGAAAAAGATTTTCAGAACTCTGCTTTTAAAATGGCTTTTAGAATTTCTGCCACAAACTTCAGTATCTTGTGTGGAATAGCTTATTCATGGAAAGTGGCTTTGGGTTTGGAAAACAGTCAAAAGTCACTTGGAACAAATTCTGGCTGAAATGTAACTGATTAAGCTGAAGTAAAACCAATTTGGTTTTTCTTTTTTTCCAAATAATCATTCATTTGGAGAATTGTCGGAAGACAAGCAAATCAGTGGGCTCGGGGCCAGTCTTTCTCCTTTGCGCAGAGTCTCTCTGATGCTTCGATTTTTACATAATAATTCCCTTGGATGATTTGATGGGAGCGGGCGAAATCTACATAGACAATATATCATGTCAATGAAACAAATCAACATTTAATTATTTAACAATTTTGCCATATATGTTTACCGGAATCTCTAAGACCTTGTCATTTTTCTGTTGTTCATTTAGTTTTAGCTTTTTGATTATATTCGACATAATAAAATAAACCGAAATCCTCTTGCTTTATCTCTGGGCATTTCCTCAAGAGTCTGCGAGACACTTACAAGGAACCGGCTGTTTGTGGGCAGCTGGTATGTCTAAACTCTGCGTACGTGCCATCCCGGGGTGGCCCGAAGGCTGGCGGGCGGAAGCGATCCCCGTCACTGGGTGGCGGGCCAGGCTTCGGCCCGACTGGGTCCTTCGACTGATTGGATGAGGCCCACCCACGTCACGGAGGGCCATCTGCCTTACTTGGTCACCCGATTTAAACGTTAGACTCGTCCAAAACACCCTCACGGAAACACCCAGAATAATGTTTGACCAAGTATCTGGGAACCCCATCCACAGTCAAGCTGGCACGTAAAACGAACCCTCACAACACCATCTTCGCCTCTTCTCACCATTATCCAAAAGGAAAAGAAACGGTCTTTGCAGGTGTGATCCCTCGAGCCTCACAGGATGTTTGCGCTTCACACCCACCTGTGCGACTCACTGTTTTACGCAGAGCGCCAGAGAAGCCCCGAGTGTCTCAGCCGCGCAGGCGGAGACTCCGGTTGTAGAACCAGGTTTCAAGCTCCGATGGCGGCATTCTCCACAGCCCATCCTGGCACACGTTCCACCTCACTAACATTTCCCCGTGTGACGAATCTGCACCTTTATTTACTTGTATTGCTTTGGGCGCCATTGTTAAAATTTGTAGGATATTTGAACCGGTCCAAGTTTTGACATTCGTTACCGTGCGAGAATGAACACACGTGTACCTTAAACAGCGCTGTGTCACCATGGCACCTTGCCAAACGTCGTCAAACCTCTTAGTGCCAAACAAAAACGTTCATTTGACAGTTTTTACGCTTGCACTTCTTTTAACATGCCAGCTGTCTACTTGGCGAAGTCTTAACTTTATTCACAATTTGATGTGAATTCCTTGTTCCGATTAAGTTAATCATTTGTGCCCTGACGTGCAGCAGCACGCACTCAGGTGTGCCCGGCTGGACGCCACGGGCTGTTGTGCATGCTGAAGTCAGGGAGAAACACTGAACTAAAAGTCAGAGACGTCAATGCTGGAGTTTCACTGCAACTCAATAGCTTCGAGACCTTGATCCAGTCATTTGACTTCTTACAATATCAGAGAAAGGAGTTGAATCTTAAGATACTGTTATTCTCTGCACATGTGCAGCAGTTTATGGCACATGCCCACAAACACTGTCTCACTTGACTCACCTAAGTTCACCGTGAAGTGGGTGTGGTCTCCTCTGCTGTGAAGTCACTGTTTCCATCAGCCACAATTAAATGTTGCCATTTGTCTCTGCTCTTGTCCCTCCTTCTCTGCTTCTCAAGCCCCAAAGGAAAAGCTGTCTGCTTGTAGTTACTACTGATCCAAATCAAACTCTACGGGGATTCAGACACGGTGCACACCTGGAAAGGCACAGCACACACCTGGGGAAGCACGGCGCACACCTGGTGAGGCACCTGGGAGGCACGGCGCACAACTGGGGAGGCCTCGATTACATGCCCATCCTGGTGCAGGAGATGGAGATCACCCAACACTTCAGACGGACAAAGATGTCATAACACGAAACCTGCTAACTCTTCTTAATCATAGGAAAGCTGAGCCTCAAGCCTGGGGTTCCGGGGTGGGGTGCGGAAGAAGGTGCGCAGATTAAAGAATTTAAGAAAAATCGTAATTCCCTTCTGGAGGAGTGGGCATAGGGTGGAGGCGACTTCCTCACCCGGCTGGCGTCCCCACAGACGTGCCTCTCGCCCGAACTTCTCCAGTGGCCATCTCTATGTGGGTAGCTCAAGCCTAGCATGTCCCCCGCACTCCCCAAAATCAAACTCCCAGTCTTCCCTCCCTCCAGAAAACCTACTCTTTCCACAGTCCTTCCCTCTCAAGGAACAGTCATTGCATCCTCCAGTGGCTCAGGCCAGCACCCCTGGAGTCGTATGGAAGCCCCGTTTCCCTCGCAGCCCACATCCAAACCATCAGCCAGTCACACGAGCTCCACGTCCTCACGACTTCTCACCCCCTCGCTCCCCACTCCGAGCCAGTATTGCCTCTTCCTGCTGCAGTGATCCAGTGACCGCTGTCCCTGATCTTAACTTGCCCTCCACTCCCTGGAATTTATGCCCAGCTCAGCCTGCCCAGTGACCCTATTCAAACACAAACCGGCTGACGTCACACCCTCCTTGGTGCTCTCTGGGGTTTTCCCGTTGTCAGTCGGAGTAAAAATCAAAGACCTACAACAGCCGCTCTGCTCTCTGACCAGAGCCTACTCATCTTTATCCGCTTTGCCTTCAACGAGCCGCAGCCACACCGGCCTCCTGCTGCCCTTCCAAAGCTCCAGCACCCCCCAGCAGAAGGCCCCTTCCTCGCTTTGTGCAGCCACCGGACTGTAAGCTCCACGAGAAGGGTTTTGGCGGCTGCGTCCGGGGCAAACACTCAGTGTTTCACTGAATCGAGCCTGATACGAGGTAGCCACTTAATAAGCACTGCGGCAACCCAGCCGCAGACCACCCGTCCCCTGGGCGGGGACAGAGACCTCGGCCCCTGCGTGGAAGGCGCTTCCACGAGCCGAGTCCTCCGGACACGAGTCCTACGCCTGGGCCGGCGGCGTCTGCTCGGCTTGGGCACAAGCCAGGTCTCAGCCGTGAGGGAGCTGCCGGGCGGCGTCCTCTGCATCTAAACAAAAAAGTAGCCGAAAAGGGATTCGGCTGAAAACGAGTTCTTGCTACTGGCTTCAGGCACCTACACAAACGCTTCTTTGTGGTTTGCTGTGCTTCCTTCTCGTGTGTGGCCCTGCCCAGCACACCGTGCAACAAAACGTGCTCCTCTTCCAAGGCTGCGTTCAGATGACAATGCAGTGCCCTTACCTTTCCCCACCCCGGACGAATGTGTGGCATCGTGGAAGAGCCCAGCTGAAATTCGACCACGTGCTGCCAGATAGGTTATGGGAGACAAAGTCACGTGTGCCTGAGTCACGTGTGCCTTAGTTTAGTGCTTGGAATAAAGCAGTTTTAGCAGGAAACAAACGCGCCGTTCACCCGAAGAGCTCCCTTAGAGTCCCTTAGAGTCCTTGCACAGACGTGGGGTTCGGGTTCTTGGATTTTCTAGGTTATTGAGAAAGCATTTGGGAGCCAAAGCTCCTGCTGTGCAGGAGGCACAGGGTGGAGTGTGGGCGGGGGAGGGGACTCACAGGTGCCATCCTCGGGGACCTTGGTTTGCGAGCACAGGGAGCACCCGGAAGCAAACGCTGCAGCCCCGTCCTGTGTCGCCATGCCTTCAGATGTGGTTTCGGTGACAAAATGAAGCGGCGCCCTTCCCATCAGGCGACATCACCGCAGACGTACACGTCATCACGCCTCCTCACCGGTTAAACACGTCTGCTTGACAGATTCGCTTTTCCAAAGATCTGACCCATTTACCTCTGCTGCTCCTAGCGTTAGCTCTCAGACTGAAGTTAGCCTAACACTGTCTGCTCATGGCCCGGGGAAGGAAGAGGATGAGGTGACATCAGCTGATGTCTTTTCTGGGTGAGGACAGGAGATCCCTTCTTTTCTTTCTCACCTTGGAGATCTCTGTGAGTGGGGGGCAGCCCCAGAGCTTAGTGCGCACTGATGTCTTTGAGGAAATGGTCTCACTGCACTGTGAAACCCCAAAGCTTTGTTCTGTGTGTCTGTGCACGTGCATGTGTGCATGTGTCTGTGCACGTACACGTGTGCATGTGTCTGTGCACGTGCATGTGTGCATGTGTCTGTGCACGTACACGTGTGCATGTGTCTGTGCACGTGCATGCGTGCATTGCATGTGTGCATGTGTGTGTGTGTGTCTACAGAGACAAAGACACACATAGATATAGATATATACCTTGCCTTAGCACCCTCAATACTTTTTCAATATATATACCTGTAAAACAGGGTTGAGACAAAAGCAGTTTGAAGGAGTTTATGACATGAGGGAGTTGAAGAAAATTTAATTGGTATGCAAAAATTTGAATTTTATTATGGAAAATCAATTAAATTTTCTATTAAAATATGTTAATTGTTATGAAATAGTTAATAGCTTACTAAATCATATTTTAAGTATTTACTCTGCTTGAGTAAAAGATAAGGTTGTTTTTTTTTTCAGAAAACAGATCTTAAGATTGGATAACAATGGCAGGCTGAGAATGCACATGTCACCTGCACCATCCGAAATTCTTTAAAATGACAAAAGCTATATATACATATAAAGGAAACAGAATTCATTAACAGGGATGATTAAAGAAGAAAGCGCACATGGTTATGCTCAGAAGCCTGAGCATGTTCACTGCTCACGTCAAGTTTACTAACCACAGCAAGTCACGTGAACTCTACCTCAAATGTACCAGACTCTGTTCACCTGTGACCCCACCACCGTCACACGACCCACCCCTCCTCACTTCTCACCTGCGGGAACCTTCTGTTTCACTCTAGTCAGTGGTACCAGCGGAGTCTACACAGATGGCAGTGTTTCGTCTTCCTAAAGTTAGATGACGTCATTCCCCTGCTCACCCGATCCCTTCTTTCCCAGGACGCCCCATCATGCTCATGCTAACATTTAAACCCCTCGCTATGGCTGACAAGCCCTTAGTGACCTGACCTCTGGTTACCTGTCCAGGACTCATACTGAAGAAATTACAGAAGACAGACCTTCCTCCTTCAACGCCCCCTTAAGAATAAGGGAATAAAATCTCCGAGGGGGGAATGATGCAGGGAGGAGGCAAGACCACTAAAACGTTAAATCGAGCTACATTCAGAGACTGCAGGGTGCTGGTCAGCCCTGCAGCCAGCCGGACCAGGAGGACCCCGCAGAACACAGGGAGATTCCTATTGGGTCTGCCAGCTAACCATTTCCCCACGCGGGAAGGGAAAAGAGTGTTTAAGTGGCGCCCTACACAAAATAAACGCAATCATTCATTCCCTGTGGCTAAAGCCCTGGGAACCTAAGGATGGAGGCTGGGAGCTGCCGCAGGCCTCGCTTGCTGCGTGGTCTCGCCTTCCACGCTCCACGCTCGTACCCCTTCTCACTGCACGCCCGCGCCATCGAAGGACAGTGGGTAAACAGCCTCTGAACTGTAACTCGCAGAAGCTAAGAATGACATACGGACTGAATTCTCCAAACGCTGGGGTCCCTTCTCATGTTTTTCCTCGATCCCTCTCGGTGTCTCTGTCTCTGTGCCTCCGAGTCTCTCTCCGGCTGTCCCACGCTCCGCCTCTGAGAGGCGACCTGCTCTGTCCACGCAGCGTTACCCCTTCCCTAATAAATTCTCCTTCGGACGCTACCTCTGGCGTGCGTTTGAATTCTTTCTTGCCCTTAGCCAAGAACCCTCTCTGTCGGGGCGGGCCTGGAGCGCTCCCCACGCGGGGAATTTGCCGTGTCCTGCACCAAGTCGACTTCCTCCCATCCCCTCTGCCTTTATCCTACTAGTTCTTTCTTTCTTCTTTGAACACACGAAGCCGATGCCAGCCTCGGGACCTCGCAATTACTCTTCTAAAAGCACTCTTTTCGGACATCTGACTCGACTCATTCTCATGCCACTTAGGTCTCTGCTCAAACGTCACCTCTCAGGAGAGGTCTTCTTTTACCACCCAAGTAGCAATGCCCTTCGTCCAGTCACAGTCTATTTACTTTCCTTGCCTTATTTCAATTCTAAGCACTTATGAATACCTGAAATTATATTATAAATGTCACACTATGTGTTTCTTTTGTATCGTCCCTCCATGAGCACGGGGACTTTGCTGTGATCACTGCTGCATCCCTCGAGCCTTATAAAAACACCTGGCACACGGTGTTTAATAAAACTAGAGGAATGAGTGACTCATGAGAACACAGAGGCTCACCGGGTTCTAGCTGGATGGGAGAAATCGATCTAATCGATACGCGATGGTATTTCGCAACTCTAAAGAAAAAGAAATATCTCTAAAACCGCCAGGGAGATGTAAACAAGTTACTTTCTTGGAACGTGTTGTTCACTTATCTACTGAAAAATGATGGAAAACGCAACTCAGACAGTCTTAAGGAACACAGGGTTGCAAACGGGGCCTGTGAGAAAGGCCCAGCAATGGGACGGCTTTCAAGGGCTGATGGATGTGGTAGCTCAGTGATGTCACCAAGGACCCATTTTCTTTCCATTTCTGTTCTGCTCTAAAGAGAATTTGTTTGTTTGTTTTTTCTTTCTAAACCAGCTTAAATATTGACTGCCAGTCTCAGCTGGAGCTATGTTCTTTGTATTTAAAAAGGAAGAGAGAACAAAACTTTGTTTCTGAATCTCAGGATTTTAACCAGGAAGCCTGAGACTGGCCCTGGCACAGGTCCCTAAGACACATGCCCACACCTGGACCCGTGAAGGAGCCCGCAGGAGCGCAGGCTGTTCACTGGCTTAAGCCAACCTGGGACCTCGAAGCTGGGATGGCGGATGGAGATGGGGAGAGATGCCGCCTTCTGCAAAGTACGTGGAGTGAGAGATGGGGGGAGGTGGACACTCCAAAGAAAAGCTGGGTGACGTGAAGAGGGGAGGGCGGAATGGGTGCTCGCAGGCAGTTAACGGGGTGCATCGCACCTACAGGAGGGTGGCCAGCACACGGGCACCAGGCCTCACTGGTAACACTGAGGAGAAATCGATTCAGAGATCTGAGGGGAAAGATTTTTGAGCCTGGAATTCTATAGCCCGCTAAATGATCAGTCGAATGCAAGGCTGAAATAGGGCTGATGTTACACATGGAAGAGATGAGTTTACTAAACACAAATTCTTTCCGAAAAATTATTGGAAAATGTACTGTAGGGAAATGAATGTTTTCAAGAAAGAGGAAGGTGTGGGTTACAAGAAAGGGTAATGAACAACGTTGAGTTAACATGAGTATCGATCGTTAGGTAAAAACAAATTAATCACACTTGGAAGCTAAGCAGGGTCGGGCCTGGCTAGTTCTTGGATGAGAGACCACCTAGGACGACCGGGTGCTGTAGGCATAAAAAAAAAACTAATCACGATCTGATGGCACAGATGATGTAGAAGTAGCGGAAGCAGAGAGGGACAAAGTAAGTTAAATCATGCTCCGATCCTCTTTTCAATATTAATAAGGGAGGATGTGGATATGATTTATTTAGTTACTGAAAATACACTGTATCTAAATACATGTGCTTAAAAAGTGAGAACATTAAAAATAGAAAACATATCTTCCAAACTATTGGGAGAGATGAAACAATAAATGAAAAACCTTTAAAAGATAGTAAAGGAACAAAAAAGAGGTAATAGATAAATAGCAAAAAAGTAAAACAAGAGGATTAAGTTAAAGCATACCAGTAATGAAAATACATATGAAGAAATTAAGTGTTCATATGAATAAACTGGATTAAAAATCAAGCAATGTACAGGTAAACCCTATTTATAAGAGACATTTCAAAATAAACATATCCAAAAAAAAAAAAAAACTGTAAAGACAGAATTGTTGAAATACAGGTTTTTTGGGGGAAAAACTATGCCACGAAAACTGTAAAAGAGTTATTTATAATAATACAAATATAATTAGAAGAGGAAGCATAAAATGGAACCAAGAAACTAATTTCATTTGAGAGACATTTTTTTCAATGAAGATTTAACAGTCATGATTCTTGGTCACTTAATGACACAGCAAAACGAGTAGAAATGAAAAGAAATTTGGCAAATTCACAAATATGACAGGGTTTTTAGAGATATCGATCTTGAAACTAGATGAAGTGGTCTAAAAACAAGTAAGGGCACCCCTCCCCCACACCGTGGGGCTGTGGCATGGGAGGAGTCAGCCAGGCAGAGGTGACACATGGGGAGGGCACAGCTTCCCAGATCCTGGACCAGGTCTCTCTCCCTGGGACACCTACGTGAATCTTTACTGCTAGTTTCAATGACACACTCCTGTATTTATGATGAATTCCTCTTTTCTAGGTAAACTGGCTCCAACTGTTTGTTACTTTGAAACGAGATTCCTAATAAGGAGAATGAGTGCGTGACCCATCCCCCAGCTCCACTGTAAGCCCTTGACAGCAAGGGAACACGCCGTTTAATTCATTCATTCACTCACTCATCCACTCATTCGAACTAGTATTTGCTACGCAGCTATTATGTTCAAACACTGGTATGGAAGTGAACACAATGGGGGACGGACGCCCAGCGCTGGCGGGGTGCGCCGCTGCAGGTAGGATGGCGGGGAGCCCTCTGTCAGCGGCAGACGCGTGAGCAGAAGCCTGACAGCGGTTAGGGGGTTAATACCGATGCTCCAGGTAAGCGCGACAGTAGCGCACAGGCTGACGCGGGTGTGCGTCTGGCGCTGGGGGACTCCCGGCTGTGGCGGCCGGGGTGAAGGGAGCAGGCCAGGGAGGCAGGGCGCGGGCTGGAAAGGGAGCCGGGCGCCATGTCCCAGGGGGCCCGGACCTGGATCTCGGGGTGATGGGAAGCCTCTGGGGGCTTGGAGCAGGATGGGGCATCGTCCGCCTCACGCTCCGAAACTGTCCCTCTGCCTGGGGTGAAGGGAACTAAGTGGGGCGGAGGGAGGGAGGCCGGACTGGCTGCTCCTGCAGGCAGGACGCGGGGGGCTGTCCCCGAGATGACTGCGGTGGACGGCGGAGGAGCGGGCGGACTCCGAGCCGGTTCCAAAGACCAAGCCCAGAGGGTTTGCCGTGGGTTAGACGTGAGGCTTGAGAAGAAGATTGGAGAAGGCCTCCGCGGTTTCGCCCAGGTCACTGGCAGACACGACTGCCATTTGCTGAGGCAGGAACGACGTGGAGAGAAGCCGTTTGTAAGGAAAACAACGAATTTTGTTTTCCACGTGCTAATATTAAATTCGCTACCGAGACAGCCGTCAGAGACTCGTCCTGGAGGTCAGAGGAGCAGAGACTCGGGTTATCCGCGTACAGGAAGCGGCAGGCCGGCTGGGGTCACCTGGGCAGCGAGCTGAGCCACAGCAGCGGGGTGAGGACTGAGTCTCCTGGAGGTCCCAGGAGGAGGAGGAGGAGCCTCCCAGAAAGCGGCCTGGGACGCAGCCGGTGTGACCCGGGCGGAAGCCAGGGACGTGTGACAGAAGTACGTGTACTGGTCTCTGTCCCCTGCTCCGGCACTCCAAAGCTTGTGATTTCACAAGCGATTCGGGCACTAGAAGCATCTTTTATTCTACTGCAGCGACTCTGGGTGGGCAGCTAGGAGGAGGCCGGTCATCAGAGACTAGGCCATGATCCGAAGCTTGGAATCCTCGGTCCCGCACCCCCTCATTTCTCCAAAGAGGGGAGGGAGGCTGCAAGTGGAGTTAGCCATGGATCACATCTTTGTGAGAAAGTCTAGATAACGTCCCGACGGTGTGGGGCTCGGGGACCCTCCGGGACGGGGGGCAGGTGGGGCTGAGGAGAGTGGCACCCGGCGAGAACACGCCCCTCGCCTCGTGCCCTGCCCTGTGCGTCTGTGCGTCCTTTATCACACCCTTTTATAATAAAATGCTAAGAGCAAAGAAACTGTTTTCCTGAGCTCCGTGAGCCACTCTACCAAGTTAATCAAGCCCAAGGAGGTTGTCATGGGAACCCCTGATTTATAGCCCCTGGGTCAGAAGCACAGGTGACAAACCTGGCCTTGGACTGGCATCTGAAGTGGTGGTGGCGGGGGTCTTACGGGACTGAGCTCTTCACCTGTGGGATTTGATGTTCTGTCCGGGTAGACAGTGTCAAAATCAGGTTAAACTGTGTCGCAGAGAATCGCTTGGTGACCGGAAGTGTCAGAAGTGCCATGTTCTGTGTGAAAGTAAAAGAGACACACAGTAGGGGGAAACCAAGCTTTTCCCTGCACACAGGTGGAAAACTCGGATGTTTTTCCGACTCCCCGGGAGAGGGCACCTCCTGTGTTTTCGAGGACAGTGAAGCCGAGGGGCCTGTCGCAGCTGGGAGGCTGGCGGCATAAGGCCAGAGGCTTAGTTTGGACTTGGCAGGTCAGAGATTGAAGGACATGGGTGTGCCACGCCCCGTGGGGTTCTCAGCGTGGTGCCCCGGACTCTGCAGCTCGGACACAGTGCTGAGGGCTGGGGCCTCACCCACGCCAGCCACATCACACCCCTGGGACTGGGGCCTTGGCGCTGTTACTTAAAATCTCCCCAGGAAATTGTAATGTAGATCCGGGGCTGAGAAGCGGAGTTCTAGCTTCTGCAAACGTACTGAACGAATAAAACGAGGAGACTTTGGCGGCGAGCGAGCCTCCTCCACAGCGGGGCAGCGAAGCCTTCAATGACCTGGACCCGGAGACGGAGACGCTGTTTGAAAATCGGTCCCCGCCCCTAGGCAAGCAGTGCCCCGCGTGCCTGTTCATCCTTCTCTCTCTCTGTCCAGGTCCAGCTTCCATCCCAAGTCTGCGGGGGCGGACCTTCGTCGGCATCCCTGGAGCACTTCCTCTTGGCAGACGATTTAACAGCGTGGCAGGGAACTGCATCCTATGACACCACGAGAGGACGACGAAGCTCGTGGGGAGAGCAGCAGGTGGGTCTTCGCTGGCGGAACTGGACGTCAAAGTCAACGCGCGCTTCATTCTCCGAGTTCTGCTCAGGCTTTTGTGCCTCACTCCTCCCTGTTCTCTGCAGTGTCCCTTGGAGACACCTGTGTCATTTAGAGCTGGGGGATCCTTGGAAATACGTGCACCGGTGGCTTGCACACATCCCCAAACTTCCGAGCTGTATCTAATGGCGACTATGTCCCAGGCAGGAGCTCGTCTTCCCTCTCCCCAGGGAGTGTGTGAAAACCTGGAAAGAAGCCGGGAGGCCGTGGGAGCCTCTGCTCTGCAGCAACGAATCGGGGCCAGGAGAGCTGATGCGTCTTGTCCAAGGACAACCACCCGGTGACCGACCCTCCCCGGCAGAGTCACCCGGATCCCAGTCCCTGTGCCTCCCACATCACCGAACTGCCTTCCTCCGCCATGGACACATACGCACCCCTCGCTGGCAAGAAAATAAGTGGTTTTAAGACTATGATGAAATACTAATCTGGGTCTCATTTATACCTCACCAAATGTGGACTGAAGTCACATTTAGTGACTTAACTGTCACAGGACACCCAGTGACAGTTAAGTTTCAGGTAAACGATAATTATTCTCTCGCAATATTTGGGACATACTTTTATATTAAAAAATTATTCATTGCTTTTTTGAACTTTGAATTCAACTGGGCATCTGTATGGTATCTGGCAAAGTTACCTGAAGCTTGGCTGAACGACACTGCTAATTCCACCGTATTCTGATGAACCGAATGAAGTAACCAATGATTTCAATACTCCATTTTTTTTGTTAGTAAAAGAATTATTAAGAAGAGAATTAAAGAAGCGCCAGTCAAGAAAAACATACACTACCTATCAAATAGTGGTAGGTAACAGATTTCCAGGGTTGAGAATAAATTTTAGGGCTTTAAAATACATTGAACAAATAAAATAGAAAATTTTGGTAGTGAATGAGTCTGTCATAACGTGGTGCTGCAAAGCACCAAATCATTCCACTGGCCCTGAAATCCTCAGGTCTTGGCACTTTCTCGAGGCGGAGAAGCACGTTTTAAAACCCTTAATATTTTCCCCAGGCGCGATTCGTTCTTCTCTTCTTACCCCACAACTGAAGCCCGATTCCTGCTGCCGTCGGCCTCAGGTCAACCCAACAACTGCTGAAGATTCTTACTGTATCTCACCGTTCCATCGGCCCTGCCGACGGCCAGACGAAGAGAGGAAAGAGATTTCAGGCCACGGAATGCAGAAACCAAGACCCCGTTGTTGGGCACTTCTGGAAGTTGAAAATGTCTTTAGAATCTTGGTCGTATTATCGAGAATTCAGATCCAGTTCAGCCTTGCCAAGAGCTAAGAAAACAAACTACGTATAATTTGGGTCTCACGAGATTGAGCCCTATGCAACATGACTCGCCCACCTACATGGACACACATCACTCTCCCAGAGTTTGCTGCAGCCTGGGGTCCCCAGGAAAGTCTCACAAAAAGATCTAAAAAGACACATTTATACAAAGAAACGAGAGCCAGAAGCGAACCGTCTTGTGTGAGGCAGTGGAGGCCACCGTGCCTGTCCGTAACCCACAGATAACCTCAGATGTCACTCGTCTGTAGCTTTACCTCGCCCTTTCCCCATCTGTTTTTAACCGAAGATACGAAGATACGAGAGGGTCGTAACTTGACCCTACCTTCACTTCTCCCCGCCTGCCCTTTACCCTCTGGCCTTCCGTGGCCACCGATGGGTGGGTCACCCTATGGAGGAGGGGCGGCAAAGCAGGAGGCCTAGATAACTCACATTCTTCATGTTTATTATTCGTCTAGAAATTAGAGCTGACTGTCTGCCTCTAGGGAGGGCAAAGACAAATGAGGACAGGAGGCAGTGCACGGAGGAAATTAGAGAGAACGAACAGAAAGTCTCTTTGAGTTGTTACCTGCGTTTAAAATGTTTAAGAAAATGTAGGTGTATATAAAAGAATTGGCAGACTATATAATGGTGTGCAAGCCAGAATGTTCTCTAGTCCTTCACTGGGCCCAGGCTGGGAGCTGAAGCGAGATCAGCCTCCGAGTACCCACTCAGAACCAGCCTGATGAAAGCAGCAACCAGCCGGTCCCTGGAGCCCGGCTCAACTGATCAAAAGCAGGGAACTTGATGTCTGGTACATAATGAACACTTGGAGAATGGGTGCTCTGGGTCTCCTTCTTTAAGATGTCACCTTCCCTGCTCCTCTCTGCATCCTGCAGTCAGGTGTGCTGGGTGACGGTGTGCTATGGGACGATGTTCCAACAGAGACATCGGGGCCTTTGTTGGTCTCCTGTTTGCCAGGTAGAAAGGAGAGTGATCTTGCTTGGGAGAAAAAGCATCTGTGGTCCAGGCCCCATCCAGTCTGAGCTTAGACACCAGCTATTTGGGTGATGTCTCGGCACTACAAGGCTGGGGACTCCTTTGTCCTCTAAGAAGTAGATTCAGGTGTAGTCTCTCCACCTGGGGGATGAACAGTCCACAACCCCGGCTGGCCCGTTGCCAGGCAAGGTGGAGCTGGTCCACATAGGCTCTCACTGGACGGTTCTACCAGACTCCATAGAGGGACAAACAAATAAGAAGGCATATCGTGTGCTACGAGGTGGTGAACGCTATGGGGGACATCCAGCTTGATGCGCCATCCAGGTTGTGCCAGAATTTAGGGGGAGGGTGTGGCGCTGGATCTCGTTCCATCAGTCCTCTGAAATTGCTCTTCTTATAGTGCCCAACGATGACCTTGGCCTTTTAGCCCTTTTATATTTGCTTTCCTGGCAGCACTGGACACTATAGAACACCCGTCCTCTTTAAATTCTGTCCTAAAGTCGTTGTCTCTTCCTCGCTCCGTCTGTCCCTAGTCTACGCTTTCTATTAGTTAATGTCGTTACCATCATATTAGGCTCCCCATCCAGAACCTGGAGTCACGCTGGACCCTCACCTTGCTCACTTCCGCACACGTGACCTGAGTGCCCACTGGGAGCCAGACAGAAGGCTGGGCTCTGGGTACGTGTCTGTCAGTGGAGAGACCTGGCCCCTTGCGTCATGGAGTTTACAAAATGTCAAATTTGCGATGAGCGTTATGGGAACTCCTGGTCAGAGAGCCTATGTTAAAAGAATGTTTTTATGAACATTGACATTATTTTTTATGTTGCTGCATTTTACTCTGCAATTTAGTTCATAACCATTTATTGAGGGACTTCGAGGTATGTCCTACTGATATTTAATAGTCAAAGCATCATCTCAGAAAACACGTGAATTTTTTAATACATTTCATAATAGCAGTTGTCGAGGAAGTTTGGGATCAGCGTTACACGATGAGCTTTGTTCAGTCCTGCACACTTATACATGCGTGTGCATAAACACATACATCTGTCCAAAACCATGAAGAGAACTACGAATTGTGAGAAACTTCTGAAGTATCTGGGAAGCCAATCACACATTTACTGTTTTTTATCTATAACTGATCACGTTTCTGAACAAAGAGAATATTAGCTCTAAAACCGCCTCCATTTAAGATCCACAGCCGTATTAGTCAATCATGAAATAAAGGGCATCTGACTGTGAGAGCGAAGGAAAGGATCTGGGGGACTTTTTTTCTAGTTAATTTGTATTAAGTTAGTGATATGCCTATACCTTGTCAATATGCCATTCCTGTTCTGAGTTTCAGGCGGAAATTGAAAAACTACTTCTCAAAAGCTCGTGACTCTAGGGTACGAACATTCTTTTCTGCCAGATATATGACTGATCAGTATTTCAGTGTCTGATTTTCAGTAGCTGTCTGTGAAGTCACAGAGAGATATGGAACACAAGTCATTCCTTCTTGAGTTTCACCACTTTATCTCCTCATGATGGCGTTTTTAATGAACACGAACTGGGCAATGAAAAATGACAGATCGTAGAAAATTGCAGTTGTTACTGAAGGTATGTTAAACCCGGGACCAGCCATCTTGGTTGGTGGGCAAGACCACTTCTGCCCAGTGTTTGAATGCAAGATACAATTTCCCTGCCATTATGGCCTTATTAAGTACAGTCAATTTAACAGGGCTTCAAACTGGGAGAAAAAGAAATAAATCTAAATCGTTTAGTGTGAGTCAGTACAGGGTCAAGTATGGGTATTAAAATGTTCAGCGAACAAAATAAATGAGAATATTTCCTTGGATGGTCTTTACAAACAACCCCAATATGAAAGCATGAAAAGTAAAACATTGAATATTCATACCCTAAGGAATTATTTAATATCTGCCAGGAAGAGCTGGGTGTATTTCCATGTCCACAATACGAACGCAGGAAGAAGACAGATGCCCAGCTTTGAGTGGCTCAATCTATGTAGAAAACACACATACGTACGTAGCTCGAACATCGTTTAAGTTGCTAGATGACTGAAAACCATGAGATGCAAAATATTCCCTAAGACATGAAGATAAGATTTCAAGAATGGTTTCTAACAAGTGGGTTGGGGTGGGATATCGTATTAGTAAAGGTCTTTTGACTTTTAAAAATTCACTTGTGGCTTTCTGTGCTCCACTAGAAAAGGAAATGACCTAAAAAGTTATTGAAATAATTGAAAATAATTACTAAATTTGCAAACAACAACAACAACCCTGAAGAGCCAAAGCAACCTTGAGAAGGAAGAAAAAAGCTGGAGGCATCACGTCCCCTGATTTCAAATGATATTACAAAGCTATAGTAATCAAACAGTATGGTTTTGGCATAAAAACAGACCCATAGATTAACAGAATGACTAGAAAGTCGAGAAAGAAACTCAGGCAACATTGTCAATTAGTTTATGCCAAAGGAGCCAAGAATACACACAGGACAGTTAATTTTAAATAAATGGCGCTGGGAAAACTGGATGGCCACGTGCAGAAGAAGGACCGCTATTTTACACCACACACGAAAAACAACCCAAAATGGATTAAAGACTTGAACATAAGACCTGAAACCATAGAACTTGTAGAGGAAAACATAGGTAGTAAGCTCTTTGACACAGGTCTTGGTGAGGATTTTATGAATCTGACACCAAATGCAAAAGCAACAAAAGCAAAAATAAACAAGGGAGACAACATCAAACTGAAAAACTTCTGCACAGCAAAGTAAACCACCAACAAAATGAAAAGGCGACCTAGTAAAAATACTCGCAGATCATATATCTGATAAGGAGTTAATATCCAAAATACATAAAGAACTCAATAGCGATAAACAAAAACAAAACGAACCATACCGATCTGATTGAAAAATGGGCACTGTTGAAAGCGTTGGTGCAGGCACTATGGAAAAACAGCATGGCGGCACCCCAAAAAACAAAGACTAGAACTACCATGTGTGTTTCAGCAATTCCGCTTCCAGGTATTTATTGGAAGAAAACAAAAACACTAACTTGAAAAGATATATGCACCCCCATGGTCACTGCAGCATTAAATAACCAAGAAATGGAAACAACCTAGCATCCATCGATGGATGAATGGATTCAAAAAAATGTGATAGAGAGATATAGATATCACACACACACACACACACACACACACACGTATATATACTGTATGATCTCAGTTACATGTGGAATCTAAAATATGTGTTTTTATAACTAAAATATATACATATATTCAGCTCATATATATAGGAATAGATAATAGATTAATGGTTGCCAGAGTTGGGAAGGTTAGGAGAAATTAGTTAAGCCTTTTTTTTTTTTTTTAGTTTAATAGAATAAAAACAAACACAGTAAATTGTGTGTGGTTAAAAAGTACGAAGAAAAAAGTTAAATAATTACTAAAAACAGCCTTTACGTCTCTCCTCCCGAACTCGTGCCTGTATTTCAAGGTGAATTACGTAGAACCTATGAAATTGAGGCTGGACCTTGCTGGACCAGACCATAGTTTTTATTAACCTTTTTATTTTGAAATAACTGTAGATTCATATGCAGTTATAAAAAAAAAAAATACACAGCGATCGATGTACCCGCTACTGACGGCGTCCTGCAGAGCCTAGGACCGCTCACACAAGATGTTGACCAGCCACCCAGCACCCTCTGCTCGTCCTCACAAGGGCACTCACACTTCTTCCTGCCCCTCCTGATCCCTCAGCAGCCCCTAATCTTTTCCCCACTTCGACAGTGCTGCAATGTCATAAACGTCATGTAAACACAGTGCATAGTCTTTGGGGTTCGGCCCTTTCTTCTCACTCAGCATAATTCTCTGGAGCTTCGTCCAGGCTGCTGTGTGTACTAGCAGCTCGTTACTGTTATTGTGAGTAGAACTTCACGGTGTGGACGCATCACAGTCTGTTTAACCTTCACCCGCTGAAGGACAGACACTTGAGTTGTTTCCCATTTTTGTTATTACAAATAAAACTGCCACAAACGTTTGCGTACCGGTTGTTATATGAACATGCCTTCCTTTCTCGGGGATGAATTTCTAGGAAAGCGATTATGGCATTGTATATATAGTTGTATGTTTCTTAAGAAACCGCCAAATTGTTTTCCAGAGTGGCTGTACCCACCAGCGGTGTGTGAGTGATCCAGTTTCTCTACATCTTTAAGAGCATTGGGTGTTTTTACCATTTTTTGATTGCATCCATTTAAATAGGTGTGTAAGGATTTCACATGTGGTTTTAACAACATTGGACCCTAGTGGTGAGTGATTTTGAGCACCTTTTCGCGTTCTGTTTTGCCATCTCTTCGGTGAAATGTCTTTTTGAGACTTTGCCCATTTTGTAATTGGCTTATTTATTTTGGATTGTTTGGTTTTTTGAGGGTTCTTCATATATTCTAGATGTAATCTTTTCTTAGGCGTATGGTTTGCGAACATTTTCTCCTAGTCTGCGGCCCATCTTTTCATCCAACTGGTAGAGTGCTTGAAAACAATGCAGATTCCACTCTCGTTGGGCAGAGCGTTCTACAGATGCCAATTAGGGCTCGTGGGTGAGCGAGCTGGCAAGTTCTCCCATATCCTCGCTGACTTTCTTCAAGCTGCTCTGTCAGTCACCGAGAGGGAGCCGCTGAAGTGCACAAGCGTAACTGTGGGCTAGTCCACTTCTCCTTACACTTTCTACCACTTTTCACCTCTCTTATTTTGCAGCTTGACGGTTTGGTGCGTACACACTGAGGATTGTTATGTCTTCATGGTGCATCGCTCTGTTATCAGTATGTAGTGGGCCACTCTTTGAAGTCAGTTTTATCTGAAATTAATACAGCCACTCCTGCTTTGCCTTCGTTCATGTGTGTGATGTATCTTTTTTTCTATTCTTTTACTTTCAACCTGCCTATACTGATACACTTGAAGTGTTTCTTATAAATAGCATATAATTGGGTTACGTTTTATAAATCCACTCTACCAGTCTCTGTCATGTAATTAGTGTCTTTTCTCATTCAGCCTAAGACCTAACTGGCTCTAGGTATGACAAGAGCTCTATTGAAAACATAATGACACTTTCTCATTATGTTCTGAGACACTGAATCTTACTGAAACCTCTGTTTTAGCTGGGTTTTTTTTTTCTGATACCACCCTATCTGCGTGTGGGGGAGGGGAGAGGGCGGGCCTTCAAATTTCATGTAGACTCTACATATTTCGGTTGATTAGTAATAATATTAATACTGGCAAGCACAAAATAATCATACATCTTTATCATCTAGAATTACTGAATAGATTTAAAGATAATGTCTAGCCAGTATTTTATATTTGCACTTGGGATTTCAAAATCAAAATCAGTTTACTTACTTTTTCTTTTTTTTTATGAAGCAGAAAACCCTACCATTTAAAAAAATTATTTTTCAATTATAGTTGACATTCAATATTTTATATTAGTTTCAAGTGTACAGCACAGTGGTTAGATATTTATATAATTTGCAAAGTGATTCCTCCTGATTGGTCTAGTGCCCACCTAGCACTATACAGTTATTACAATGTCATTGACTATACCCCCGTGCTGTATTTCACTTCCCCGTGACTATTTTATAAGTACCAATCTGTACTTCAAATCCCTTCCCTTTTTTCACCCAGCCCCCCCAAACCCCGCCCCCCATCTGGCAATCATCAGTTTGTTCTCCGTATCTATGAGTCTGTTTTTTCATTTTGTTTATTCATTTACTTTGTTCCTTAGGTTCGACATTTAAGTGAAGTCATGTGCTATTTGTCTTTCTCTGACTCATTTCTCATAGCATAATACCCTCCAGGTCCATCCATGTCATTGTAAATGGTACGATTTCATTTTTTATGGCTGAGTAACATTCCAGCTTCTTTATCCAAGCATCTATCGAGGGGCGCTTAGGTTGCTTCCATGCCCGGGCTATTATGAAAAGTGCTGCAGTGAACATAGGGATACACAAATGTTTTTGAATTTGTGTTTTGATTTTCTTTGGATAAATACCCAGAAATGCAATTGCTGGTGCATAAGGTAGTTTTATTTTTAATTTTTTGAGGACCCTCCAAACTGGCTTCTATAGTGGCTGCACCAATTTGCAATGCCACCAGCAGTAAACGAGGGTCCCTTTTCTCCGCGTCCTCGCCAGCACTTGTTGTTTTTTGATTTATTGATGACAGGCATTTTGACAGGTGTGAGGTGATTTCTCATCATAGTTTTAATTTGCATTCCTCTGACGTTTAGTGATGTTGAGCATCTTTTTATGTCTATTAGCCATCTGCTTGCCCTCTTTGGAGAAATGTCTATTCAGGTCTTCTGCCTATCTTTTAATTGGATTGTTTGGGGTTTTTTTGGTGGAAAATGCTGTCATTTTTATTAAAAGTATAACTGAAATAAATACTTCAAAGAAAAAGCTTAATATATGTAAAGCAACTTTGTTTTCAGAAATGCAAGGACAAAGTGGAAAGAGAAATATGCACGATTATTAATATACCACAAAAGAAACACAAAGCTTTATTCCATTAGGAAATTCTATCATTAAAAAGACCAATTACTTATTTCATTTAACTACAATATTAAAGAGACATGAGTAATATACTACCAAAGTCTCCAGTTTAATCTCAAATATATTTGTTTCATTTTTTACCTAAAATGAAATCAACCTGGTATGCTGCTCTTTGCCCTGAGGTGGCTGTGACAGTTAATTTTATGTGTCAGCTTGGCTGGGTCATGGCGCCCAGGTATTTGGTGAAACATTCTTCTGGATGTTTCCGGGAAGACGTTTTGGGGTGTGAGGAACATTTAGGTTGGCAGACTGAGTAAAACGACTGGGCCTCAGCCGACCTGTGAAGCTTTGAACAGCAGAAACGGTGGAGCTCGCCGCGCGAGGAGGCATCGGGGTGTCAGGCGGCCCTCGGGCTCTCACTGAGGCATCACCAGTTCTTTGGGTCTCGGGTCTGCGGGCCCACCCTTCAGCGTTCGGACATGCTAGTCTCCACGATCCCATGAGCCGGCGCCTTAAAATAAATCCATCCATCATTTGGCTAGTGCATCCACTCACCTACTCACTGACAGGTATCTGTCTGTGTCCATCTGTTCTGTCGATTCTGTGTCCATCGGGGTCTCTTCAAAGCCACATCTCTGTCCTGCTGGTCTGTCGCGTGATTCTCTGTCTCCATCGGCTCCCGTCCCATCTCTTCTGTGTCCCACATCTCTCTGCTCCATTCTCTGTGTCCATCAGCTCCTGTCCCATCTCTGTGTTCATCAGTTCTCTGCCACATTCCTGTGTCCACGGTCTCGTCCCATCTCTGTGTCCATCGGCCTCTGTCGCATCTCTGTGTCCATCGGTCTCTGTTGCATCTCAGGTCTGTTTTCCCAGAGAACTCTAACACAGTACTGAACCGTTGATCTCCTAGACTGACACGCTTTCAGAGCTCAGAGAAACCTCAGAGATCGTCTAGTTCCAGAAGCATCCATCAGAGGACGCTACTAAAGCACACACCCGTACTAAGCCCTGAATGATGGAGTCGCAGGTACCGGCACCTGCGGCAGGCAGCGCCATGGTACACGCACAACAGCAGAGAAACTAAAGAACCACAGTGTCACCAACACGAGTCTCATTTTTATCACTTTCTGCTTTGAAACCATCAAGTGGTACTCATCTGTTTAGAGAAAATACCAAATTCCTTCACATGGAGTTCAAGCCACTATAAATTGTGACCCATAGTTGGTGAACTCGGCTTCAGACCCTTCACTCCACGCATCCCTCTGCACCGTCCAGCGACCTGCAAGCCCAAGACTGACCCCGTGTCCTTCCCTATGTCCTAGATGCTCCTTGATTCTCCATGGCCAAGCCCGATCCCCACCCCTACGCTGTAATGGTATTCCTGTGGCAAGTGGCACAGACAGTGTGGAGAAGGTACCTCCCCTCAGACGGAGAGCAGCTGAGGGACAGGCCACACCTCACGCCCCCCTCCCCCACCCCCCACCCCCCCACACAGGCTTTAAAGCGGCTCCTAATCTGCAGGGAGACACGGGATCAACAGAGCGCCTGGTGGCCCCGAGCTCGGTTCTCGTTGGCTGTCGTTTCGTGTGTTTGCACAAAACGCCTCGCTCTCTTACTGGACAATGTGAAGCCTGGAGATGAATGAAAGTGACCGCAGCGGTCTCGAAGGCTGGAGTGCATACGACGTCGTGTAAGAACGCCCCTCTCCCTTCTACGCAGGCCCCAGATGTGACACGGAGGGTCAAAGCCATCGACCCCGGGTCAGTAGCCAACAGGAAGTAGAACTGGAGAGGGTTGGTTACATCTTCAGGTGGCATGGTGATCGTCTCTGCTTTGGGACACAGTAGACTTTAAGAAAGTGAAAAATGGGTGATGATTATTGGTTTTGATTCTAGCGGTAATACATGGGGACCCAGCTCGACAGGGAGTCCTTACAGTAAAAGAAGTGTGGCCTCAGGGACAAGACCTGTCACACCTGAATCATTCCAAGTCCCAAAGGGTCAGCAAACAACAGACGGTAGCAATACGACCAGAGGGAAGGCCGCAGAGCAGCCTCCGAGGCCCAGGACTGTGGAGCGACTTTGAGAAAGGAGTCGAGACGGAGAGAGGGGGCTTTTGCCTAAGAGCGGAATCCTCCCGGTGCATTCCCAGTTTATCGGGGTCTGTACGGAAGACGAGCGGCAGGTCGCAGCAGTGATTGAAGGCCCCCAAAGGTGGAGGGGTCGGCGGGCTCGCTGTTAGGGCACAGTCACTGGGCTGTGAGCTGAGGGCTCTTACGGGTGTGGTGGGATGGACCGCCCACACGTCCGATCCGGGTAGGTGCTCAGAGTCAGAGAAGCACCGAGAACCTTCCACGAGCCTTCCAAGGAAGCCAGCTCCTTCAAGCCACGGGCAGCTTGGCAGAAGGGCTCTTCTCAAAGAAAAGCACACAGCAACAGTGTTCGCCAGGAAAGGAGATTAAGTTCAGATCTTTCGAATGGAAGGGATTCGAATAGCTTTGCTCTGGAAAGCAAGTCTAAGGCTGGCGCCACTCCACGTTAACTAGATGGCGATCTGATATTCCCTCGTCGACTGTCCGTTCTCCCCCCAAACACGAGCAAAACAAAATTTCAGACGTTTTGTATTCTCTTCATACACTTTCCCGTACGCTCACCCTCAGTAAATCACCTCGCCTTCTACTTCAGAGAAAAGAGAAGCGGTCAGGGAAATGAATCCATGATCTTCTTACCAAACAATAACCTGCCCCGCACCTTCCCCCTACTCCTCCCTGCCTCCCCCAGCGCCGCCTGCCACCTCCCTCTGCCACCTCTCTCCTGGGTGGCTGCCTTGTCACAGAACAGGAAACATCAGTCCCCAGGCTTTATTTCAGTAGACAGAGCCTCCTTTCATGCAAATATGGCCCAGTCCCTGAATCGAACTGAAGAAACACAATTTTCACAGGCAATGTGGGTGTCGCGGTGTCACTGGATCTGCAAAATGTCTGGCTTGATCGTAGGTTTCATAGGAATGGTGCGAGTTGTTCTGTACTATTGTTTTCTGGCTTGAAAAGAAACAGGATCTTACTTCACTGACAGGTTTTCTTTTAAGCATAGGTGATTGCTATTATTATTATTATTTATTTTGCTAACAAAGAAAACTTGTATATGCCTCTCTGTATTTTTAAAACTGTCTTCCATATTATCCAGTCAGATGGGCTTTTGCAAAGTCCTCTGGCTTGGAAATGGAAGATGTGCATTCATTTGTCTTTCCTGCAGGAAACAGACATCTCTCTAAGTAACCGCACGAAGGTCAGGGTTGTCCCCTGACCTCCTTGTTTGGGGCTGTCACGGTCCACGTCTCTCGTCCTTCACGGCCTCTAAACTTTCCGCCTCCGGGAGTCCTGCGCCTGGGCAGCCCCCCTGCCCGCCCCGGTGTTCTCGGCAGGTTCCTCCTCTGGCCCCCATGGGGTTTCTCCGCAGTCTGCAGCTCTCTGCGCCGCCTACTCTACCGCTACTACCTGCAGCCGAACAAAGGTGCCCGCTCCAGGACATCAGTGGCCACCTCGGTGCTGCTGATTCCCGAGTCTGCATTCCTGGCACGAACCTGTCCCCTGCGCCCCACTTAGAGGCCTGACGGTACCTCCTCCTCAGCACGTTCAGGTTGTCGCCACCCCCGGCCTTGATCACTGCCCCCTCTTCTTCATGCGGGGACTCGCCGTTTGCCCGCGTCCATCGACACAGGCTGCTCCTGCGCTCAGGTCCCACTGCCTCCCAGGGGGGAGGTGACAGTGTATCATCCGGTCCCCTTTTATGAGCAACTTAGGACGTCCTCTTCTACCTGCCCCGATCGCCAGCGCACTCCTTGTGGCGCGAACGTCCCCTCCAGTGAGCGCTGGACAAGCCTGTGCTCTGCAGGGGTACAGGACCGATGCTGGGGTGCGGACGCGCAAGCCGTCCCTGCCCCCAGGTTGCTCGCAGAGTACAGGAGGCGCGTGATAGGGATGCCGCCACCATTTGCCAGGCGAGTCCTTTTACACGGGGCCCGAGGGGCAGGAGTGGGGGCCTGGACACCCCTGACCGGGGCTCTGGAGAAGGTGGAATCTGAGATGGGATGTAACTAGGCCATTCATTCACTTGATTTTCATTCGGTCATTTAGTAAATGACTCTTCAAGTCACTCGCTTTGCAATGCTCTTTAATTAGCCGTCTGCTCAGTGACTCTGGCACCGAGAGAACCTTCGCCCTGGTTACTTAGAACCTTGGAAGCCCAGAGTTTGACACAGAAGGAGAAGATGCGCAGAGTGAGGAAAGACGAGGGAAACAGTGTCCCCAGCTTGCGGTCTCGTCCTCAGGGGCCGGACTGGCGGGCAGCCTCATCCGGGCGGAAAGGGGGGCTGGGAGCCCCATAAACGTGCCGTCAGCGGATATTTCCAGGGTTTCTGCCTGGCACGCGAGTACACAGAGCTCTTCCCGAATAAGTGACAAGTCACTTGCAGCCCCAGGGACGGGGTTGGGAGGTTGCAGGGGAGGGGCTATTCCCTCCACCTGGCCGAGCGCCACAGTGGCTCAGAAGCTACCAAAAGGGGCCACAGCGTGGGGGTGGGGTTCAGCGAGAAGGCCCACCCCACTCGAGCAACTTCTTGGGCCGGGGAGTCAGCAGGAGGGCTTGACCCTGACACTCAAGCCTCAACACCCCACTGTCTTGCTGACACACGAGGGGATGTAATTTGGTATAGAACCTGGCCTGAGCTTCCGCGCCTTCAGAAATTTCAGCTCCGCTGCTGCTGGCGTCAGAGGCAAGCTCTGCCTCCAGCTTCTTGCAACGATGCTGCCAGACTGGACGGACAAACTGGACAGTGGCCAGACCACGCACAGAAAAGAACACTCGGACCCACAGCCTGCAGCAACGTTGCCAGAAAAGCCGACCCCTTCTGTACAACAAGCCCAGGAAGCCCGCGGCCGTCACCAGGGACAATCCAGGGAGCCGGACACAACCCGACCCGTGTAACCCAAATGGCTCAGCCTGGATTGATAACCGACAGCCGCCTTACTAAATCTGTCTGCAGGGCGTGAGGTAGGGAAAGATGATTGGTTTGGGATAAGTTTTTAGAAATTTGAGAAGACAAGACCAGCATTCTCATCTTTGAAAAAAAAGGTATTACAGTGAGGCATCGTGGCAAGGACAGCTACGGACAGAGAGGCAGGTGCAGATACAGAGGTGTTTTTCCTCTACTTGGCGTAAAGGGTCAGCTGCGGGGAGGGACGTCACACTGACGAGAAAGGGTTTCAGCCCATTAGACACCAAGCGAATAAGAAAATAGAAAAGGAAAACCCGGCAACTGACAACTTCAACCGCAGCAGTAAAATGTCCCCTTGAAAACCAGCCACACGTTAGCTGACTCGTGTGTGCATCTCCAATCCACGCCCGCAGACACGCGCACGCGCACACGCGCACACACACACACACACAGTCTATTCCCACACCCAGAAACACACCTTTACGTGTCCTCTTCCCTCCCCACAGGCAATCCCGAGATCCTTCATATTTGCATCTAAAATTACGACATGCGATGAAATGTGAATATCGTCAACCACTATTACCAACACTTATCAATATTTTATCAATATTCTAGATGTCAGAATACGGCAAAGGAAACCAGGACCGACAACGACTACCTGAGCCAGCGCTCTGTCGCATTCTCTTCACGAGGAAGTGGCGCCCGTACGTAGGGCGCCAGCGCTAAAATGCCGGAGCGAGCCGGGAGGAGACGCTGAGCAGCTGTGGTCCCGATCTGCGACTCAAGGGCCACGCAGGCTCTCTGACTCTCCGACGGGACCGCCACCCACCCCACCGCCCCAGCCAGCTCTCACTCACTCCCGTCCCTGTCATGAACACCTGGAACGTGATGCCTCTTTACAACACCCGTCTGGAAACCCAGAAAATTAAGAATCCTGCGGTTCTGTTCTGGGCAAGGGCGTGTCCCTGTCCCCTTGAGGTGATATAAGCAGTGATGCGTTTAACTTAGAAGCTCCCTTGATGCGGAGCAGACCCAGTGACAGCCATCAAAAGCCCCTCCGAATGTGTCCTTTGTCCCTGTACCTCGTTGTTCTTGCCTCTCTCACATGACGCTAGCTGCGCCAGGAGCAGGTCTGAACGCTCAGCACCCCCGTGTCACCTCAGATGCTGGTCATTTCCCTTGTGGAGCATCTCCTGCACTGGCTGCGCGTCAGTCCCTCTGTGACGAGGGGATTTTACACAAAGCATCCTGGGGTGGGGGGCATGCAGCCCTGAAGCCGCTTCCACCTCCTTCATTACAAGCACGGCCTTGCTTTCTTTCAAATCTCCACCAAAACGCACACACGGGTGGCTGAGTGCACCCCAGCGGGTCCCGGCCGCCCTCAGCCTGACGCACGGGCGTCACCACGTGCTCATGGTTCCTACCTCCGCCCTGGCCCAGGGACTGTCACTGCCATCTTCAGCGCCGTGTGGCATGACCAGCTCCGCTTCTCAAGGAAGGCTGTTTCTGATGCCTCCGTCCTGTTCACATACCTGTGGAAAGGAGAGAGGAAGGAGTTTTGAGGGTCCATCTCTCAACCCAAACACTTGAGTACATCCTTCGTCTGCAGGAAACGGGGGAGACAGGAAGCAACAGACGGCTGCCAAGTGTCAGGGCCTGCGAGGCCGCGTCCGTCAGTGGGGGACATTCTTCCTTGTCAGCTGAGCCGGAGGGGCTGAGCAGCCCACAGGAGAGACGAGCTCACCAGCCCTCACCTGGGCCTTCGGCATGACAGGACAGACGCGACGACCCTCTGTACCTCCCTCCCCACTTCCCGCCCCCAACCAGTCTTTCTAAGGAGACCCCACTATGCCCCACTCAGCCTCTGGGGCTCGGTTCCCTGATGATATGAGCAGTGGGGACACAGGTCTGGAGACCGTGAGGAAGGCTGAACTGGTCTGCGTAAGAAATGACACCAGATGGACCCCCCGGGTAAGTGCAAACGTCCAATCGCTGTGTAATGTGCCAACTACACCTCCGTAAAAACAGACTCCTGGAGCGAATAATAAAAGTGACCAACTCGAAGGGTGTGGAGGGTCCAAGAGCAGCTCGGCCAGAGCGAGGGGGTGCGAGACAGCGGTGAAGTGACCTGGGACTGTGTGGGGGCAGGAGACAGCGGGAGATGGGGACAGTCCCAATGGTAAGTGGCACTTAGGCAAGAGAGATGGCTACAACAGATTTCCTGCAAGTCTCCCCATGTGCTCTGGGATGTAGCACCCACCTCAGCCTCATGCTCCGAACACGTCCCCAAGAAACTCCAAAAAGACCTGTGTTGTTTTCTCTGCTTTTCTGGTGTTGAGTTTTGTGTCCTTGTGTGTCGTGTGACGTGAAGGGTCCCCCCAGGCTGGAGCAAAGAGGCCGGTTTTCCCTTTGTTGACGGACTGCCAGCCAGGGTCGGGGCCCGGGCAGCCCCCTCCCTGGGGTTAAATCCCAACCTCAAACTGGGTCAAAAGGGAAACGTCGGCCCGTGGCCTCGGTGCTGGACTGGCACGGTGAGGGCCTGGGGTGTGACGAGCAGGGCCGGGAGTGCCCTTGGCGTCCCCTCCACGCACAGCAGAGTCGAAGCAACTACTCTGAGCTCAGAATTACAGCGGGGAAGGAAGCATTGCCGGTCTCTGCCTGTGTCCTGCGGAACCCAGCCTCTGCATGGACCTGCCACGCTGGCTGGCAAAGTCACAAGTTTGCAGACTGGAAATTAGTATTCGGCCCCAAGTCCGGGGAGGCACGATTCTCCAGAACTTGGATGTGTCGTAGGAGGGCGGGAGCTGCTGGACTCCCTTTGGGACCACTGCCCAGCATCCTGGCCGGGGCTGCTGGGCTGCCCACCGTTGGTGGCCACAGGGTCCCGTAGGTCCAGACCCTCCCCCTGTCACCTGGTCTGGACCACTCACGGTGCCTCTGTTGGCTTCCAGGTGGTGGAGGCAATAACGAACACCTGTGCCCTGAGCCCCAGGCCTTGCTGGACCTCGAACTCTAGAACCAGGGGGGACACTCAGTAAGGACCCAGCGCCACCAACGAATTGGGACAACCGGGATGTCCTTGCCTCTGGCGTGGTTTTGGTGATGAGAAACATCTGGTGGCAGGTCGAACCCATGAAGCAAGAGCTCTGAAGACCCCGACTCTCTCCTCCAGTAGGACGCGTGGGCCCAGGGCCGTGGCCGGACACCCCGGCACCCCGGAACCGTCCACGGTGCATTTTTCCCAGACAGACAGACACCCAGGTGTGTGAACTTACGTTAATTTGCATTTGTTATTTGTGGAACTCTTTTGGGTGGCTTGGATGGCTTCCTGTTACTGAAATTTAGTATTTAAAAAAAAATTCAACAGCTTTCCACTTAAGTAGTGCGGTTTCCTGGACCGAATGTGGCTATTCTGTCAGCAATATCTACTGTCTTGATTGGCACAGCTTTGAGTAAGCCTCGAAACGTAGAAGGGTCCGTCCTTCGACCTGGCTCAGCTCCTTTAGGTTGTGCAGGCCAGTCTGGACCTTTCGTTATTCCATATAACTGGAGAACAAGTTTCTCCGTATCGACAAAGTAATTTGCTGGGGTTTTGACTGGGATTACACTGAGTCTCTACATCTAGTTGGGAAGAACTGGCATCTTGATATTGTGTCTTTCCATCCATGGACATGGGAGAGCCCTCATTTATTTAGTTCTTCTGTGAGTTCTTTCATCAGAATCTTATAGTTTTTCTCATGTAAATCTTACTCATATTTTGCTAGATGTATATCTAAGAATTTCATTTTTGGTGCTAACATAAGTGGTATTACATTTTAAATTTCACATTCCAATTGTTCGTGGTTGATATATACGAAATTTACTTCTGTGTGTTAATCCTGTGTCCCAACGCCATGCTACACCCACTTATTTCAGTAGTCTTTGTGTTGATCTCTGGGGTTCGTTACACAACCACATCACTGTGAACAAAGACAACTGTATTTGTCTTTCCCACTCTAGGTGCCTTTTATTTCCTTTTCTTGCCTTTCTGCATTAGCAAGGACTTCCAGCGTGATGCTGAACAGGAGTGGCGAGAGGGGACATCCTTGGCCTGTTCCCGACAGCAGCAGGAAAGCATTTAGGTTCTCACCATTCACTACGATGATAGCCAGAGGTTTCTCTGTAGATGCTCTTCATCTGTCTGAGGAAGCTCTCCTCTAGTCATAGTTTTTTGAGAGTTTTTGTTTGTTTGTTTTGTTTTTTTTTAATGAATAGGCATTGGATTTTGTCAAATGCTCTTTCTGCCTCTATTGATATGATGATTTTTCTTCTTTAGCCTGTTCGTGTGATTAAAAGCATTAATTGATTTTCACATGGTGGACTAGCTTTGCATTCCTAGAATAAATCCCGCTTGCTCATGGTAAGTAATGATTTTTATAAATTGTTGGCTTTGATTTCCTAAGGTTTTGTGGAAAATTTGGACTCTTTGTTCATGAGATACTGGTCTGTAGTTTTCTTTCCTGTAATGACTTTGTCTGTTTCTACCATTGTGGTAATGCTGACCTCAGAATAAGCTGAAATTATCCTCTGCTTCTATTTTCTGGAATAAATTATAGAGAATGGGTATAATTTCTTTCTTAAGTGTTTGGTAAAATTCATCAGTGAATCGACCTAGGCTTGGTGCTTTCCGTTTTGGAAGGTCACTAATTATTAATTCAATTTCTTTAAGAGATATAGGCCAATTCGGTTTATCCATTTATCCTTGTGTGAGTTTTGGTAGATTTTGCCTTTCGAGGAATTGGCCCATTTCATCTAGGTTATCTCATTTGTAGCATAGATTTGTTATGTTCCTTTATTATTCTTTTAAGGCCCATGAATCAGTAGCTATGGCCCATCTTTCCTTTTCGAGATTAGTAATTTGTATCTTTTCAATTTTTTTTTTTTTTAGATAAAACATGGCTAGAAGTTTATACATTTCGTTGATCTTTTCAGAGAGACAACTTTTGGTTTTGTCGAATTTTTTCTATTGATGTCCCATTTTCAGTCCAAGTTTTCCAATTTGTCCTTAATTCTTATCTTCAACAAACGAGGTGAAAAGGCAGTTTCTTCAATTTGATGACTCAATCTCCCAGAATCCACAATCATCTTAAAACACAACGATCGATAAGAGGGATGGAGCGATCGTAACTGTCCAAAGTGACAGTGCCGTCCCGCGAGCGGGAGTCGCCCCCTCTGGTCCGCAGTGGCCTCTCACTCCCTCGCTCCCCTCCCCTCCCACTGGGTAAAATGACGACTGAGCACCCTCTGATACAGGACGGTGACAGATGGTGGTAAAGAAGACGTGGCACATACATACAATGGACTATTACTCAGCAATGAAAAAAGAGTGAAATCTTGCCATTTACGACAATGTGGACGGACCCAGAGGGCGTTATGCTGAGCGAAATAAGTCAGAGAGAGAAAGAAAAATACTGTATGATCTCGCTTACACATGGAACGTAAAAAAACAAAACAAATGAATAAACAAAACAAAACAGAAACAGACCTGTAGGTGCAGAGAACCAGCTGGTGGTTGCCAAGGGGGGGGGATGGAAGTGTGAAAAAAATGCTTATAAAAATAAAAGATCTTCCAAAAAAAAGAGAGAGAGTTTCCAGTTTCAACGCTTGAAAATGTGTCACAAATCCCATTATATTTCCAAGGTACAATGGACGGCAGTACATTTCAGCATTTACACAAGTTCTTTAATAGAATCAGTTTAAACGAACCAGTTTGAGACAAAGACGACTCAATTTTTTAAAAATTCAATTATTTATTTTTCCCAGATTTCTCTTAAGCCAGAAACAGAATCTCAGAGCATCGTCGCGAGAGGGCTGCTCTCTGAAAGAAGAGAAGAGACTCTGGCAGGACGTGAGCCCCACGGCACAAATGTCATCCAGGAAACGGGTCCTAAGGAGCTGCTGCAGACAGTTCCATGATAGGCCGCGGTCCCTGTTCCCGCCACAAGCATCGACGGCGGCCCTGGGCCTGGAGAAGCACTCTCCACTCTATCTAAACCGTGAACTGGGATGGCTGAGCTGGTCCTTTGTAAGTCCTGGTGACACTGGTGGCTGTGAGGCCAGGAAGATCGCGTGGATGTCCCATTCCCTGTGGCCACCACGTCACCAGGGTGGGTCTCTGATGGACCCTGACAGTGGCTGACGACTGATCTGCCAGACCATGGTCCCTGCCGTCTGTCACGCCGAGAGCCCACTGACCGACAGGTGCCCTGACTCAGCTTCTGTGAGTGAACGCTGCTGGGGCCACTTTGAGAAGCTTCGATCACCTGCCCTGGTCCCTCCGGCGAAGGGGAGCCAGCTCCTCGGGCAATGGAGCCTCAGCGCTGAGGGACAGCTGCTCTCCAGCTCATGTCACCGAAACGGCCCCAAAAGGCAGAAGCCACCTCTGCTCACCCCACATTCCTCTTCCTCAGAGAAGGACAGTCATGAATAAAGATGACTTCTCCTTTCTCTCGGTCCCTCGGAGCCGAAGAGGGCTCAAGCCACACTCAGCGTGTGACACTTGCCACGAGACGCTGCCTCTCTTGAGGTGGGGAAGTTCTGTCCAGCCACTACCGATAAGCAGCTGGCACTGTCACAGGTCCCGCTGACACCGGATATGTGGTACAGGTTCTTTTCTTTAATAACAACTTTTTCTTAACCATCGTAAATCACTTTCCTTAGAAATGAGGAATTGAAGCTACTCAGGGTGCGCGGAGCCCGGGCCAGGGACTGGGAGGAGGCGGGGGGCCCTCACGGCTGGCGGCCAAGGGCACGCGCAGGCACCTGTCGCTAGCCCGTGAGCGGCTTTGGCACTGAGGGGTCAGACTGACTCATGCCAGAGCGAGGTGGAAGGGGCTGTTGGACGCTGCGAGGACATAATGCGGACGTTTGCTCCGCAGAGCTCTGACGTCAGGGGCCCCAACCCTTGCGGGCCACTCGGCCGTCTGAGGAAGCACCGTGTGCACGCTCTCGTTTTCATGGATGTGGGTCGCTGACATTCTTTAAATCAGGTTTTTGTCACGCTGTCACCCGCGTCCTCAAAGTCACACGGGATAAAGCGAACCTCGGCTCGTCTGTGAATCGCCCTACGATCCGAGCGCACGAGGCTTTGGGACAATTGACAAATTCCGGTGGACCAAGCGCCCATCTTGGGGTCATGTCTCCGTTTCCACGTGTCTGCAGCTGCTCCCGTCGGGCTGCGGGCATGTCCCTGGGAGACACATTTCCCACCCACTCTCCCTGCCTGGGAGACAGCAGTGTGCTGGGAAAAATGGTGTCTCCGGGGAAAAAAGGCCTTGATTTGTAGCTTTTGCCGATTTTCTGCTGTATGTTCACGCTCCAGCCACGGCCGATTTCAGTGTGACGTGCGCGAGCTGACAGAGTTCCTGACGATTTGTCACAACCAGCTCTGCAGAGTCTGCGGGAGCCAGCTCCAGCTCGCCACCGGCGAGGATTCTGGGGTCATGAGCACCTGATCCCGACCTGTTCCAGCTTCCTTATCCCAGGACACACCTGTCCCCTGCCTGCACCCCTGCTGTGTCTACTCTGGCCTGCACGGGAGTGGGGGCAGGAGGAGGTGACCCCGCTTGGCTTGTGCGGCCTCACAGGGACGCATTGGTATCTAATGAGAAATTCTGAAGCGAGGCGTAAACCACTGGTAACTTAAAACAGGCCAGGTTGCGGGTATTTACACCAGAGAAACTGGCAAATGCTGCAGATGAGAGCTTTTTCGTTCCCCGCGCCGTCCCCCGAGGAGAGCGGTTCCAGCATTCCCCAGCACTGAGCTCGCGTCCTTCATTCCTGTGGCTGTCGGACTCTAAACCCTAGGAACGGGCTGAAGGGAGCTGCAGTGCAAAGATGTGTCCACTCCCTCGTGGAGCCAAGCTCAGGGTCCCTCCTGGACCGGCCCGTGCTCTGCTTTAACGTGCTTTCTTCCGACGGGGGGGGTGGGGGGTTCCCCCGCCGCTGCTGGACAGGCTACGTGCATCTCAGGGACTTAGCTGGTGCCGCCTAGTACGTAAACAGAAGAATCGAAATGTGGACCAAAGTCCTTGTACCACTCTGAGGCCACCTCTCTCTCCGAGAACTCGCCTGCGACAGCTTTTCCTCACAGAGATGCGAACCCAGCCTGGACACGTCTCACTTTGCACTGTGCCTGCTGGTGGCCTCTGCCGCACCTGGGAGGCAACAGCTGTGCACCGGGGGAGGGGGGGGGTCCTCAGCCCTCTGGACACTGTGACCCGTCCAAGCCTTTGACTAGCTGTGTTACCAGCACATAGCTCCGGCTCAGCCCCGCATGTGAAAAAGTGTGAGGAGTGAGAAACGCTTTAAGATCCTGGGACCCACATCAGGAAGAGAAGTTGCAGAAGCCCAAACGATGGGGTCCGTCACATGAGACCTGGCCTCTGAGGTGAGCTGGACGCCCCTGTGGCACCAGAGTCAGTAGTTTCTGCCCCATCCCAGGAGAAGATGTGGAGGGGTGGGGCGGGGGGTCAGAGCACAGGACCTGGGACCAGACGGCTCACATTCGTAACCCAAGATCCCACTAGTGTGACCCAGAAATCAGTCTCCACGCCCCGGGTCCGGCATCCCGCGATGAGTGACAGTCACGGCTCCAGCTCGTGGATCGTTGACCGGGAGCTGCGCGAGCCAAGCTGTGCAGATGGGAAGCTCGTGGTGGGGCGGATGCCACCAGGCGGTTACTGCCGAGCGGGCTCATGTCCTATGAACCCCGAACTCCCACATGTGGGTCTAAACGCCAGCGCGCAGACCCTGCCAAGACCCCGTCCCCCACTAGTGACTCCAATCTCTTCCAAAAGGCTTACGTGACTAAAGTCACCTCCGCTTTGTAAAGAAAAATGTTTAACAGATCACATATTTCCACACACGTGGGACACCCTAGACTGGCTGGGCCCTCTCGGTCCCCAGTGTCCCCACTGCATCCGCAGAAAAAGCGGCACCCATGTCGGAGGTGAGTGTCGGAGGAGAAGCTGGCTAAAATCAAAGTGATGACGATGATGACGGTAACTGGATGAGACAACGCTCACTGTCCCCTGACGCCAAGGGGCCAAGAGTGTATGAGGCACCAGGTGAGGGACAGGCCATTGCTCTAGCACTTCAGACCCTGTGGCGACTGGCCCCTCAGCTCCATCGCCAGCGTCCTTTCTGCTGCCCTGACAATCCCTCCCTGACACATACGTCTCAGGTCCGATTTCCCCAAACCCCCGTCATTGTGATTGATTTTTTTGCTGAGGTCTAGTGGATGCTTGTCGGCGAACCCGTCACATGGACCAAACGCCTTTGCCTGATCATATGGTTCGGCTCCTTCGAAAGAGCCTCAGAAGACTGACCCCGAGAGGCGACGTTCAAGGCGGGCTCAGGGCACAAGGAAAATGTGGCCGCTGTGGAGTGTGTCAGCTTCTCCAGGGACACGGAACCAACAGACTACACGGTGACAGCACAGGTAGGAGGAGACTGATCACAGTGACTGGCTCGCAGGCCTACAGAGGCCGAGAAGTCCCGCCATTGCCGTGGAAAGCTGGAGGCCCAGGAAAGCCGGCGATGAAGTCCGTCCAGTCTGGAGGCCTGAGAACCGGGAGCCGGGGGCCTACGTCCTGGGCACAGTCCAGCGGCCGGGGAACCAGGAGCACGGACGTCAGTGGTAGTAGCCGGACGTCCCAGGTCAGGAAGAGAGAAGGGGTCTGCACTTCCGCACCCCCTTGCTGAGCCGGGGCCCCCAGGGGATGACGCCTGCCCATGCTGGCGACGGTGCCTTCTTCATTCGGTCCACGCACGATGACGCAACTTCGTCCAGAGTCGCCCTCACAGACACTCCCAGGAATCATGTTGTCTCAGCAACGTGGCATCCCTCTGCCCATTCAAGGTGACACAGACAATTAGCCACCACGTCAGTGGTGTGAGCACGACTCAGACCCACCAAAGGCCACAGGGCTGGGCCAGGCATCTGCGAAGTGGCAAGTGGCTCGGGGAAGGTTTATTTCCAAACGGCTGCTACATAAGAGGAGCACCCAGCGCGCAGCACTTGGAGCTGGCTAACTCCCAGGGCAGCGAGGGGGGCCATGGCCATCCCGTGGGCCGCCTTGCCACGTGGAGCCCTTGCCAGCCTGGCTGGTTTGTGGCTTCTGTGCCGGGAGGCATCGAGGACACATGGCCGGGCTGCGTTTAAGCAACAAACAGATTCTGCAGCACGTGACGCGTGTGACGTGCGGAGAAATACAAACACAGTGTTTCATGCAGCTCCAACGAGCACTGACCGCAGTGTCTCTGTTCACACGTGACTTGCACTCAGCCGGCTCAGCCGGCTCGCCGTGCTGAAAATGACAGCGTGAAACAAGGTGCCAAATCGCAGCCCCTCCCAGCTCGTCACACCGCATTTAAAAGCAGCTGTACGAGCAGCTACATCCTGCTCTGTTCTGGGTCAACTAGAAATTGAGAGAGAAGGGTATGCATTAGAATTTGCATCCCCATGTACATTATAATCAACTATAACATTTATTTTTTAAAGTGAATTATTTTTTAAAAGATACAAGAGGAAGGTTAAACTCCTAATTTGAGTATTCTCTAATGTTAAATTGAAAGGGTTTTACTACTATTGCCTCTGAAAATTGAAATAAGTGGCAATTTAAAACATGCCCCGTCCTAACTCTGAAGGGAAACGCTCTGAAGAGTGGTCACTCCTGGCCTGTGTCACCGGCGGAACATTTGTGTTGTGCTCTTGCGAAGCCACTAGAGGGAGCGCAAGCTAACTAACAGGCCTGTCCCCGGTCCCTGGCGTCTCAGGATACGGGACGCAATCCTGCTCAGGGAGCTTTGGGGCAAGGGCACCTGGGGCCGCAGGACTCAGGAGACCTCGGCCTGTTTCCAGCTGTCCGTCCCTGGGTGGGGAGGGGCTGGTTATCTCATGTGGAATCCAGGCAAGTCCCCGTGTGCGTGTGGGCAGAGTGCGCGCGCGTGCGCGCGTGTGTGTGTGTGTGTGTGCAGGAGACAAACTCTGATTGGTCAAATTATTTCCAACATCTCCTGCCAGATCATGAGCTGAGGAACATCTGAATCCTAATAACCAGAAAAAGCTTCCCCATGAGGACAGCAGTATTCATTTTAACCAGGTTCACAGGGATCTGTCTGCACTCGTTTGGTAAGTTGATAAGTAGTTGATTTCTCCCGGGAAGAGAATGAATGTCCAGCGCACAGAATCACTTTCTCATCAATTTTCCTGGGAAGAGGATCCTGCCAGCTCTAGGCTCGAGTTAGGCAGCAGAGGACTTCAGAATTCCTGGTGGGATGCTGATGGCTTCAGAAAGGAGCCTGGCGCGTAGTTTCAGGCAGTGCACATACTGCAGGCACTTCTCCGTTTAGTCATTATTTGTCACATTCTCATTGCATGCCGGCTAGATGTCACGGCTTCCAGGAGCCCGTGGACTAATAATCAGCAGTGTAGGAAGTGTTGGCGATTGGTAGCCACTCAGTAAATGTTTATTAAGTGAAGGAATGAGTAAGTGAGTGAGTGAATGTCATGAGAGGAAAAGTACTGGGTGCTGAGGAATCGTGAAAGGTGGGCACAGAACCCAGATGAGGGGCAGGAAGAGGGTGCGCTGGGAAGCTGGGGGAAGCATCGCAGCCTGATCCTGACAGGTGGCTGGAAGGCGGGGCTCAGGGCAGACAGGGCGGCCGTGGATGAGGTGGGGCATTACGGGTTCAGGGAGGACAGTGACCACAGGTGCTGACACGAGGGAACAAGTATGTTGGAGAAACTGCGGGCAGCTTAGTGCGACAGGGACATAGAACCAAGCAAGAGATTACAAAGGCTTAGGTACAGAAGCGAGCGCATGTGCAGTTTTGAAATTCGACGAGCATTCATAACAGCGAAGCGCCAGGCTCAGCACTAAGGCCTCTGCATGTTAACACTTCATAAAGTCCTCACGACAGTGTGAGGCGGACATTCTCATTCCTTATGATCGCCATTTTACAAGTGAAGAAACTGAAATGAGAGAATTTCAGAGGCGTGCGCCAAGTCACCTGGGTCTGATGTGTTATTAGTTGGTGCTGAAAGACATTTCACGAAACCCAACAACTTGGAAAGCCTGTACAGGAAAGAGAAGTTCTATAGTCCCTGTGAGCCACCCCCAGAGACCACTTCCCAAGGGGACTACGGGGCCACTGGCTGCACCAAGGCTGGCTTCGCTGGAACGTCATTGGAGAAAAATCATATAAGTCTTTCCAAACGAGACTTCCACGCCCTAGGTTAAACCTTTCTCTGGAACTTGAGTCTTAAATGCAAGACGTCTAACGTTACATAGGACTTAAATTACTCAATCAGGAGTACCAATGGCTAGTTCAGAGGTAATACAACTAAAATTCTCCAAGGCTGAAAGAGCAGAGTGGGGAAATAGAATATTTAGACTTAGCAGGACTTCTTAATTCTTAGGGGAAGTCTATGTATTAATAAAAAATTAGACGCCCAGCTTATACAATTTAAAAAACTTATTTCTAAGTTAATATTTAACTGCTAAAAATGAACATATGAGAAAAAATAAACAAATATTTATATAATATTAGAGCAAAGATAGCATAAAAGGTAAAGATTAATAAAATTAATGGAAAGTATATTCTCTAGGTTAAAAAAAAATGGTCACATTTCCAAAGAGGACGTACAGGTGGCCAAGAAGCACACAAAAAGATGCTCAGTGTCACTCACCATCAGCGAATGCAAATCAAACCACAACGAGATGTCACCTCCCTATCGATAATGGCTATTATCAAAAAGCAAGAGAGGACAAGCGTCAGCGAGGATGTGCAGAAAAGGAAAGCCTCGTGCTCTCTCGGTGGGAATGTAAAGTGGTGCGGCCACCGTGGGAAACGGTACGGAGGCGCCTCGAAAACCTCAAAGTAGAGCTACTGTACAATCTAGCAATTCTACTTATGGATATACATCCAAAGGAAATCAAATTGCTGTCTCAGAGAGATATCTGCACCCCAATATTCACACTAGGCAAGATATGGAAACAACCTGCGTCTGTTGACAGGTGAGTAAAGAAAATGAAGTATTATATATATATATATATATATATATATATATACATACATGCACACACACACACACACACATATGCCACATTTTATATAATATATACATATATATGTATATATATATATAAATACACACACACGCACAATGTGATATTATTCAGCCTTGAAAAAAGAAGGAAATCTTGTCATTTGTGACAACATGGATGAACCTGAAGGACATTATGTTAAGTGAACTAAGCCAGACACAGAGGACAGAGACCGTGAGCTCTCACTTATCTGTGATATGCATACATATGTAAAAACTGAACTCATAGAGGCAGAGGGTAGCAGGGCGGGGACCAGGGGCTGGGGCGGCGGGAGAACAGGCAGTTATTGCTGAGTGAGGTCAGAGCTTCAGTTTTGCAAGATGAGCAGAGTCCTGTGGGTGGACAGTGGTGATGGCTGCACGACAGCATGACTGTGCTTAATGCCACTGAGCTGTGCACTTAAAAATACTTAAGATGGTAAATTTACGTTATGTGTATTTTACCACAATAAGAAAAAATTGGTTAAACTTTAAATGTATGCAAAAAACTGAGAAAGAACATTTGCAACCTATTTGATATTTTTAAAAATTAATAAAAAATAAATGCATTCAAATGCAAAAAATGGGGCTAAAACAAGAATAGAGCATTTGTTACCAAAAAAAAAAGAGTAATATAAGGAATTCATGACCTGAAAAAAAGTTTGAACTCAGAATAAAAGAAGCTCCAATAAAAATAGGATACTCAGTGAGTCACTTTAATACATTATTAGTAAAATAGTAAATTCATTTTAAATTTTTGAAGAAAAATTTTGAATATTTAAAATGTTTACATGAAAATATGGGAGGCTGCAAACTACGCTGTCCATATAGGTTAATTTGGGGGGCTGGGGGGCACGTGGATAAGGGAGAGAAATGTCGCTGAAGGAGAGAGAAATCAAGTAAAAAGGAAAACAGGGCTGAGTTAAAATGTATGTGTGTGTAAACGCATGTGTGTACACACCCAGAGACAGACATATGCATATGCGTGTGTGTGTGTGTATGTGTACGTGTGAGGTAATGGGGGAGGAGGACTGGAACAGCCGTATAAAAACTGGGAAAGAATAAAGTTTAATTTCCATCTCATTTCAAAGACTTTTTTTTTAAAGTCCATCCATACATTTTTGACTTAGTAATTCCATTTCTGAGAAAATAAACAGAAATGTAAACAAATGTTTATCTGCTAGGATATTTATTTTAGCATTATGTGTCCTAATAAAAAAATCTAAAAATGAAATAAATGTACCACACGATGGCTTACAGTTAAATAAAATGTTGCACCTGTAGATGAAAGATGACCATGCAGCCACTGAAAAATCCCGGTTTAAAAAGTATTCACATGCGTAAGGAAGTGCTCCCCACATGATTGTTTAAAATAGATGCTAAACGTTACATAGTATTATCTCAGTTTTCTAAAAAAATATCTAGACATTTACATAAAAGATAAAGGGGAGGAAGTCTCACAAGATCTCATGAGTAGTTTCAAGAGGCCTGTTCAAAATTGTTTTTAAGTTTCTTCTATGTATATTATTTTTTAAAAATTGACAGAGGCTTTGTGCTCTATTTCTAATTTGCACACTGAAAGGCCATTAGGGACAACCATGTGCTCGTAAATTCAGAAACTTAGATGAAGTGGAAGCCAGTCAGCTGTGCCAGGTAAATTATGCTCATTATGTCATCATGATACATTCCTTGTAGAAGATGTAAACTTTGCCTTTTGTTACCTCACTGTTCAGGTATTAACTCTATAGTGGCATGGAAAACTTGAGACCTTCTGTGTATACCATATGGGATAGAGTTAAAAACGAATATAAATTATGAGAAAATCTAGGATTCTGTATTCCAAAAAACAAGTTCTCCAGGAAGATAAACGCTCGATTATGTTTTCTCCCGCCCTCCCTGGCCTGAGGGGGGCGTGCGGGAAGGCGAGGGCGGAGGCGTGAATCTTTGACATAGTCTGAGTGTCATGGGCCAGGGCTCTGGCTCCTGCTGCTGTCACACGTGCAGTTCCCCCAGCTCTGCCCACCGCCTTAGAAGCCAAGCCTTGTACATGGTGAGGCCCATGCGGTCATTGCTCGGCCTGCATTCCTCAGGCGGGCCCAGCACTGAGGTCTGAGCGGCGTTTGGCTCAGCCTCGTCTTACCGTTTTTCAGGCAACTCATTCGGTCTCTGCCTCCTCTGTGGTTCCCAGCGTGCTCTGTAGAGAAAAAAAAAAAAGAAAAGGTACGTTTCAGCAGAGGTGTATTACATGGAACATGATGAAGGTTTTGCTTTATATTAATTAGTTTTTTTCCCCTCTAAATTAGACTTTCTTTGATTTGGCCGGAAAGTGCAGTCTGGAAATTAAAGGATGCTTTAATCTATTCCCCTGAGAGTTAAGTCAGCATTATGCATCTAGAGCTACAAGCGGAGGAAGCCAGGTGTGGCCTGCACGCCGAGGGCATTTTGGCGATCTAGTAACTACTCACAGTGAGTCCTGCATGAGGGCATCGTTCCGGCATAAATTCTCGGAGCATCAGTAGTTCATGGGCCTGGTTAATAACACCAGTGACACGCGCACTTAAGAAAAACCCAACTCAATACAAGTAGCATGAAATTAGGGCAGAGGTGTTTTCAAGAACATGTCCAAGTGCACGTTACGCAAATTCATAACAGGGGAACACTAATTAAATGCAAGGCTTTGACTGCTAGGACTCCCTCAGATGACAAGCTGTCATGTATTTCCTGGCTGAACATTTGCATAACTGTTCTTAATTTCCCCTAATGAAACTCGGAAATCAAGAATCATATCATGAGACTGAAAAAGCAAAGCCTTCAAAACGATCACCTTGCGATTCAATCCATCTGGTCATCAGTGTCAGGAGCGAGACAATGAGGCGTGTGTGACAACTGGGAAACAGAATAGGGGCCCGTGTGGCCGCCAGAGAGGCAGGTCTCCCACTCGGGTGGTGGGCAGGTCTAGGTCTGGGGTGCTGAAGGGCTCCCAGGGGAGCACAGACAACCGTCTAGGGAAACCTCTGTGGTCGTACGCAAAATACTGTATCTGGGCGAGAAACTTAACTTCCAGGAAATGCTCCGAGGGCTCGTGTGCTTGTGGGAACCTCAGTGGCACTGTGGGGGTGGCCGAGTCTGGAGCGGAGGTGAGCGCGGGCGACTGTGCAGGCGGAGGTTCAGCCTAACCCTGGGTGGGACGGGGGTGCAGAGAGCAGTGCAGCCCCTGCCCTCCCTGGCACTAACTGGAAGTGCCTCGGGCACATTCTGGTGACTCTTCTAAGAAGCACAGCCATCGTAGTCCTGTCTGTGACCTGTCCTCGTCTGTCACATTGTGTTGTTTCCAGGCACTCCGGCCATCGTGCAGCTGCCAAGGTTGGTGTGTCTGGGTTACAGGGAGCTGTCTCCTGCTTGGTGAGCCCGAAGTACCAGAGATGTCACCTCCCCAGGCGCCTTCCCGACCCTCAGCTGGGATAATTCTGAGATATAGTTCTCTACCACCTCCCAGAGATCCCTCTTGGGGTTCAGCCCCCCAAGCCCACCATGGTGGCCGGCTTCATAATGCCATCACTCATCCCAAGGTCACTTCCCCACCATCCTACTGGTCTTCTCTGCATCTCCCCAAAAACCACTTGGACTTGACCCCTCGTCTTAGGGGCTCGCTTGTGGATGGAGACCAGCCAAGCCCCAGGCAATGGTCACTCTTTCGCAGCCACCACATGTCCTGGCCACCCTCCTGGAGGAGGGAATTAGCTGCAGGAGCTTCTAGGGATCACAGCAGTGGCAGGGTGGCAGCTGAGCTCCCCGAAGAAGCTGCCGAGGTGGGTGTCAGTCATCCTCGGAGGTGGCTTGGTTGTCGGCCAGCGGGGCCCAGCCCCCTCCTGCGCCCTAACTTGCAGGGTGTGTCCTTTCTAGTCTGGGCTTCCTAGGAGCAGTCCTCCGGGTGCTGCCCCGACTTGCATCCATGAACGCCACGTCTGAGGTCCCCGGGCTGTGAGCAGAGCAGTGGTGGCCCAGCCCTCAGAAGACTTTCCAGGAGCCAGCTTCTGATTTGTGGCCTTACTCTTCCACCGAGGCGTCTAGGCTTCTTGTGTAGAGCAAGCCCAGCCCTCCTGCTCCCTCTGCTGTGGCAACCTCAGCCCCCGAAGGCAAACGTCGGCCCGTGGAAAGAGAACTGCGACTGGACACAGAACGTCTGGGTTCGTGTTCCAGGTCCAGCCGTGAGACCTTCTGCAGATCAGCCAACCTCTCTCACCTTGGTTTTCTCATCGGTAAAATGGGCAAAATTAACAAAATCGTACCTGTCTCACAGGGTAGTGATGCCCATTAAGAGAGGTGGATGGTTATAAAGGTATCTTTAAAGGCAAATTAATTCTACTGAGATAGTATTTTTCACGTATCAGGCTAGCAGAGATAAAAATGTCTGACAATGCACTGAGCTGGTGAAAATGGGGAAAGAGAACCCTCATGCATTGCCACTTTCCTGAAGGGACAGTTGGCAAAACCTTTCAAAATTACAAAGTCACACATCCTTCAACCTGGCAATTCCGCTCACCAGAATGTGCTTTCAGAGATGCTCATTCATGTGAGCATGACTACACACACACACCCACACACATCCATGGAGGATGTGAATATGAATCACGGCATTGTTTACAATAGAAAAAAACTTGAAACAACCTAAATAGCCATCAAAAGAAGATGGTTTAAGAGTCAGTTCAGTGGCCCAGTGGAATTCCATGGAATTGTTAAGAAGAGCAAACCACTCCACAGACTCTGATACAGCGCCGCCTTGGGAATATAGCGATAAATGAAAAAGCCAGTTGCACAACAGTGTATAGTTTGCAATAATTTGTGTAAGAACAATTTCACATATGTGCAAACAGCACCTCTAGAAGGATACGCAAAACACTGTTGGCATGGAGCCCCTGGTGGGGGAATCACGTAGCTGGGGGGCAGAGAGTTGAGGGGTCTTATGTTCTTCCACGTACCTATATATACCTTTTGAATCTCATGCCTTCTCGCAGTTTTGCCTACCCAAATATCGTTCATAAAAATCTAGAAGGTGTGTGTACAACGTGCAGTATTATTAGCTCTAGTTATCAATGTAAGTAAAAACTGATAATAGAGTTTGCGAAGCAAAATCCTGCAGCATAAAATCCCAGACTTGTGTAGAAGGCTGCCTGGCACCAGGGAGAACCTGGCCGCCACCCCCTTATGGCACCACAAAGCACTGAGGCCCTGAGACTCTCCTCAGTCTCAGTCCACGGGGACCTGAACACCAAAGCGGCTTGATACCATCACCAGGGTCTTCTATTATAAAATTTTTGAATACAGAAAAGTTGAAATAACTTTACATTGAACACCTATATGGATTCAGCAATTAAAATTTCTCTACTTATATACCTATCCATCTCTCTTTCGCTCTATTCAACCACCAATCCATCTTATGTTTATGCATTTCAAAGTCGAAGCCATCAGACACTCCTTGAAAATCTTCAGCATGCATATCATTAACTAAAATTTCATATTTGCTCATCGATTTTTTCTTTTGAGCTAAATGGATATAAATAAAATGCATGAATATTTTGTGTATCACTTGAACCTCAAACCTCTATCAAGACACAATACTTCACCTTCTATTCAGAAAGCACCCTTGTACCCCAGTAACTCTCCATCTCCGTTCCCTCAAAGTTTTGCTTTTTGTCTGGTATTTCTCATAATAGACCCATACAGGATAGCGCGCTTCTGACATCCATCCACAGCGTGGCGTGTATCACTAGTCCATATCATTTGTGGCTGAGTGTTCCATAGTAGGAGCTGACGACAGGTCTGTTGATTGGCACTGAAGCTATTTCCGGTTTGGGGCTATTGTAAACAAAGTTGCCAGGAACAGTCTTGTGCAAGCCTTTCATGAACAAATATTTTCACTTCTCTTTGATAAAACCTAGGGGTAGAATTCGGGAAATGTGAAGTTTTATAAGAACCCAATGGGTGTGTACTATGTTACACACCCAGCACAGTATCTGAGAGTTATGTGCGGCATTGCTAGGTTTTTGCTGTTGGTTAATGTTAAACAACAATGTTAAACGAACAGTAGCATCTCATTGATGTTAGCAAATAGAATCAGAACGTAAAAAGGATAACATCACTTAACCTCGCTTCTTGTAACCTTGCTAAACTCATGATTGGTTCTATTCGTTGTTTTATGGTTCTTAGACTCTTCTATGTGAATAGTGATGCCATATGAAAATAGACACTATTTTGCTTGTTCCTTTCTGAACTTCCTGTCTTTTGTTTTTCTTCCATTACCACTTTCCCAGCTGTCTTCTGGAGCGTGCCCGTGCTATCAAGAGAAGGTGATGTTGAGCGTGCCAGTGTGACACCTGCATTCAGCATATGTTTACGGTTTGGTGGGGGTAGACTTTGCAACATTCTAGCTAAAATTAGTTTCAGAATATCTACAAATAATACTGTATGCTCTCTGCGGAGCATTATCTGCTGGAATAATTAAGCATTGGTTGTATTTTTAAATAAGACACTCAAATTTCAAAAGTAGGGTTCATGTTTCCATTTAATCTCTGAGGCAATTAGAGAATATCTTTACTTTGATCAACTTATTCTAATTTTAAGTATGCATATAAAATATAATAAAAGTTACCATTTAGTGAGTGTCTTATGTGTACCATTTCTAAACCTAGCAATGGGCTGGTGAAGCAGACATTGTTCCTAATTTAAAAGTGAGGAAACAGATTCAGAAGAATTAACTGACTTCTCTGAGGCTCGACAACTGTATCAATACAGAATACACTGTTTAAAAGGGACCCTGCCAAGGGCTTCAGATTCAACTCAATTTTCAACGACGGCAGGAAATTCAGAAGTGGGCCGTCCAGGGCTCATGCAGCTGCTCGGTGATACCATCAAATATTTGGGCTCCATCTATTTTTAACAGTAAAATTTAAGAATTAGCTTCGAACCTTTGTCATTGTCATTAAAATAGAGGTGCTGCGATGCCAGCATTGAACCCACGTTACAGACAGAAAGAAGAAAGGGAGAAAGGCAAAGGACAAGGACATGTCTTCACGAGGCTTTGCCTTTTCCTAATAAAAACTCTGAATGAACTAGGAAGAGAGAATTTCCTCACCGTGGTAAAGGCCATCTACAAGACCCACAGCAACAGTGAAAGACTGAATGTTTTCTTCTCAATATCTAAAAAAGACAAGGCCATTTGTTCTCACCACTTCTATTCGGTGTTGTCGTGGAGGTTCTAGCTAGGCCAGTTAGCTAAGAAAAAAGGATTAAAAGCCATCGGATTGGAAAGCAAGAATTAAAACTATCTCTATTTGCAGATGACATGATCTTGTTAATAGAAAGTCCGTCTACGGCCATACCACCCTGAACATGCCCGATCCTGTCTGATCTCGGAAGCTAGGCAGTGTCGGGCCTGCTTAGTACTTGGATAGGACACCACCTAAGAAGACCAGGTGCTGTAGGAATAAAAAAAAAGAAAGAAAAAAAGAAAAGAAAATCCTAAGGAATTTACTAAAAATCCATTAGAATAAACGAGTTCAGAAAAATGGCAAAATACAAGACATACATATAAAAATCAGTTGCATTTCTACATACTTGCAATGAATGACCTGAAAATGAAATTAAGAAAACTTGTATTTACAATAACAAAAAGAATGAAATATGTAATAATAAATTTAATAAGGGGGCATGTAAAACTTAGATGCCGAAGTCTACAAATTGTTGAAAGAAATTACAGAAGATCTATATAAAAGGAAAGACACCTCATGTGCATGAATTAAAATACTCAGTATTGTTAAGATGGCAACACTCCCCAAATTTATCTACAGATTCAATGCAATTATCAAAAACTGCTTTTTCTGAAGAAACTGACAGGCCTTCCTAAAATTCATATAGAAATTTAAGAGACCCAGAAAAGCCAAAACTATCTTTAAAAAGAAGAACAAATTTGAAGGACTCACAGTTTCTGATTTTAAAACTTACTACAAAGCTACAGTCACAGGGTATGGCCTAAGGACAGACATACGGACCACTGTAATAGAACTGCGAGTCCAGAAATATCCTCTTACATGTATGGTTGATTTGTTTTCAACAAGGATGGCAAGAAAATTCAATAGAGGAAAGAAAATTCTCTTAAACAAATGGTGCTGGGATGAATGGGTGTCTACATGCAAAAGAATGAAGCTGAACCCTTTTCCCACACCATGCACAAAAATTAACTCAAAATGGGTCATGACATCAATGTAAGGTTAAAACTATAAAACTCTTACGAGACACATATGAGTAAATCTTCATGAACTTGGGTTAGGCAAAAGCTCAAGTAACCCAAAGCAGGAGTAATCAAAGAAAGAAGAGACAAAGTCGCCTTAAAAAAATTAAAACCCGGTGCTGCAAATGATATCAAGAAAGTGAAAGGATAACGCGCAGAATGGGAGAAAATATTTACAAACTGTTGTATCTGATAAGCGATTTGTAGCCACAGTATGTAAAGAACTTGTAAAACTCAATAATAAAAAGATAATCCAATTAAAAATGAATAAAAGATCTTAACGGACATTTTTCCACATAAGATATACAAATGGGTGATAAGCACATGAAAAGATGCTTAATATCATTAGTGATTAGGGAACTACAAATCAAGAGCACAGTCATCTCATTTCACTCCCCTTAGAATGGCTATGATCAGACAGACAGACAGCGGTGTAGGCCAGGTGTGCAGAGGGCAGAGCCCCCATGCACGGCAGCGGGGAGTGCGGACCAGCGAGGCTGCCTGGACAAGTTTCGCAGTCCTTTGAAACGTGAAACGTGGAGGACCCATAGGACCCACAATTGCACTCCCAGGCACACATCCCAAGAATTAAAAACCTATGTTCAAACAAAACCCTGTACACAAATATCCATAGGAGCATTTATTCACAGTAGCCAAAAAGTGGACACAACCCGAATGTCCATCGACTGATGAATGGATAAATAAAATATGATATAGCCATCTAATGGGAGATTTTTCAGCCATAAAATAGAACGAACTACTGATTTATGCTATTACATGGATGAGAATTTAATAAATTATGCTACTTGAAAGAAACGAGACACCAAAAACCACGTTATGGGATTCTATTTATATGAAATGTCCAGAAAAGGCAAATCTGTAGAGACGCAGAGCAGACTACCAGTCTAGGACTGGCGGTGAGGGGGTGGGGGAGGGGAACGTGAAGTGACTGCCCGTGGGTGTGGGGTTTCTTTCTGGCTGACGAAATGTTCTAAAATTACATTGCTGTGATGGTCGCACAACTCCAAACACACTAAAAATCACTGAATGGCGCTCTACAGATGGGTGAACTGTATGATATGTGAATTATATCTCAGTAAAGCTGTTAAATATTAAGATAATATTGTCTGAGAACAGTAACATGATAAAGTTAACTTATATGCATTCCCATTATTAGGAGCAAATTATTAGGGGTAAATCTGCATCCAACATTCCATGTTTCAAAGACGCCGGAAACCAGACGTCGTTAGCATGAGGGAAGACTGGTAAACACAAGCATGTCCACAGCTCTGGGCGCTGACTGGTTTCGGCTACGACATCTACAGAAATTCACTGAAAGCAGCATATTTAAAATAATAACACTGACCTACATTCTCTTCGCCTAGCTTTTTACGATCGTAAATCCATTTGATAACTTTTACTCTGACACACTGATCCTTCTGCAAGCGCACGCATAGTCGAGTCGAACTCCTAAGTGTTTCTCTGGGCTACTATCATGTATTATATTACAGAGTCAAAAACTTCACAGCATCTCCGCCCCAGAAGAATGCGCTCTTCCTACAGACACAGAGCTGTAATCAGACACCTGCTGCTGTGTCTTCTAATTCCTAAAACTATGATAGCGCGATTTGTGTTTTATTTTCATCTCTCTGCTTGGAGTAGATGCAAAATGGAAGGAACTGAAAACGCAGTCCATGGAAAAGCCTAGCAGGATGCCTCGGCGGATGCACCATTACCTGTGCAGGTTCATTCTTAAAACTCTCTTGGAAATGGCCGGTTTGGGGGGGCGGTGTGGGGGGGTAAGTAAAGGATGACATGACGTCATAACAGAGATTGCTGCAAAACAGTGGCCAGAAGCCAGAAGCATGAAGCATCCGACTGGAAACAGACGTTTTTGTCCCTTAGCAGATGCTGTTTCAGTGAAAGATCTTGATTCTCATCTTATCGCGAAGACTGCAGTGTGTGTGGACGGAATCAGCCGTCAGGCACTCGGGGCTCTCTTTGGGGAGGGTTCTGGACCTCCCGCAGGAATAGATCCCAGAGATGTACAATTTGGGTCACACTTTACAAAAATGTTGGGTCGTACTTTTTTCTAGGTTACAGAGATGAATCAAAATTTCTTAAACCTCAAGGAGGAACAAATAAGTGGCTTAGAGAGTGACCCCCACGATGTCATCTTTAGAAGAGCGAGGCAATTCTTGCTATTAGAGAAAACGTGTTTCTGATGACCTCACCCTAAAGCGAACCCCTATTCTCTCAGGCTCTGCTGACCTACGTGAGTGCAGAGCTGCCCAAAAAACGTTTGTCACCGTCTGACTCCAGTGAAATGCCACACGGCCAGCTCGACGGTGGTGGTCACTAGCCCTTTAAGTGCTTCAGTACTACAGACGGAATAAGCCGGGGTAGCTGGGACAGGGAGCAGGTGGGATCTTAAACTGCCTGAGCGTGTGGCCCGTCCCTCCTGGGGACGCACGCACGCACGCGCTCCTTGTGGACCCCTCGTTCCCCAGTGATCCAACACTCTCCCCGTCGCTCCTGGTCAGTGCGAGACCGCTGTCCTCCCGTCCAATCTCCGCCTCCTTCCATGACAGCATCCCACCCGTGGTTGCCTGGCGCACTGCGCCTGTGTGTTACGTGAAAGGAAAGCAGTGTAATGAAACCCCGTTGTCACAGCGCCCTGAAAAGGTATTGTTTCTAAACTCTGTGACTCCAGAGGCCCTTTCCTTCTTAGTCTCCTCCCAGCTGCAGGTTCCTTTCAAGGATGGGTGTGCCGTGCTCAGAACAGGTCCTAGGAGGAGATGCTGTTGAGGGGAGGTAGGGACGGAGAGGCAGCTCCTTGCTCCTTCCAGTTCTTGAGTGGGCTTTATTTTTTTCTAAGTACTGAGGATTACAAGATGATATTGGTCCACCACTCGGTCTCCAAGTCAGTGATTCATATTTTAGATTTTTATTACAGCATCACCTTACCTTACCAGCTAGGTAGTTGTGTGTAACCAACCACCGCCACCATGAGTACAGTGAAGTAGCCACTGTTTATCGAGTTCGTGAGTCTGTGTGGTGACCGGCAGCTCTGATGGCTGAATGCTCACGCACCTCTGGGCAGCTGCCGGTTCAGCTAGTGATGGCCAGTCGAGCTGGGCCTCTGTGCTCCGCATGCTCCCACCCTCCACCAGGCCGGCCCAGCTTGATAACAGGGCGGTGGGGCTCGGTTGTCGGAGAGGGAGCAGACACACACAGAACCTCTGCAGATCTCACCTGAAAATGCTACCTCAGTTCCGCTGCACTTCCACTGGTCAAAGCAAGAGATGATTCTAGCCCAGAGTCAAGGGGTAGAGAGATAAGCTCTTGACAGCACAAGCTGCAACGTCACACAGCAACAGGACACGAGTACAGGGGAAGCAACGAAGCAGCCATTGCAAGGAGTGAGGAGATAGCAAATTGTCACTCGACTTCCAGAGACCCTGCTTGTTCTAAGGGGTTTTGTTTGTTTGTTTGTTTGTTTGTTTTTTGAAGGGCTTTCAGTTCCAAATATTTAGAATTAGAGCAAGTTCATCGCCGTCATCTTAGAGTCAGTGTGGCTTAATGAAGCGCAGGAGCGCATCTTCATTAAGTCCAGACTGTTGAGAGCAGGAGGCAGAGTAGAGTGGCAGCCACTGTCAGCGTCTCGTGAGAGCCTGGAGGTCAGGGACGATCCCTATGCCCCTAATGCCCTCTCCAGGTGCCTCCTCCAATGACATTATATAAACACAATATTCATCACTTCCATTTACGATAAATGCTCTATCACTAGACTCTAATTACTGGATTGTAGAATACCAGTGTCTATGCCAGATTCACTCAACTACAATTGTATCATTTATTTCAACATGAAGCTCTGTTTATAGATACTCAGTCTTCAAAATCTGTTACTCTTGTAGCCTGATTGTCCTTTCCCACTTAGACACATTAGAGTAAATACTGGCTGTAGAGCCGATGCAACTCACGGATGCGCAAACCCAAACCCGCATCGGGCACCTGGTCAGGGTCAGCGCAGCCTCCCAGTTAGGGTCACCAGATTTAGGAAATTAAACCCACGCCAAATGTTGCATGGGATACACTTACGCTAACGCACTGTGCATTGTTTATCTGAAGTTCAACTTTACTTGGGCGTCCTGGTTTGTATCTGGCCACCCCATGTGAGCGGGGACAGTCAGAGGGAAGCAAAGCCCGGGCACAGGGAAAGCTGCACCTGAGGAAGACAGTGGCAAATTTACTGTGGCAATAAGAGGGACCGACCCAAATTGTATTATAATGACAATATAGTCAGAAGAGAGAGCATTCTGAAAAAAATAATTCTTTTTCATGGATTAGACATTAGAAAAAGATCTGGCGGTAGGTTTGATTCTGTTACCAAGTTTTTATGTGACTCAGGAAAATTAACATTTTCCCAGATATGAGGACATGGCGATGCATAGTTATCGCGGTGAGTATGTGGAACCAGACGAACTCCTAAGCCGGAAACTCCTGCTTTGTATACGCAAGGAACTGTGTCGCCACGTCCGAACTCCGCTCCACTTCCTCCCCGTTCCTGTTACATCCGTTGCTTCCGCTTCCCCCACAAAGATCCTGCGGAAGTTACTTTGCAAGCACTAATTTCCACGATCGACACTGAGGTCGCTACAGCTCAGACTAGACTCCGCCGTAATGTCTGGGCTGCGTCCATCGGCCCACACCCCCTCCTGCCGAGGCGAGTCCCCACTTCGCTGCGCATAGGAGAAGCACCTTCGCTCGGCACCCCACACATCCGTTCGCCTCGCAAACATCATTCCACGCCGGCCACGTGCTGGTCGTGCAGGGTGGCGGGTTACCCAGCCCCCCTCTCCGTCCTTCCCCACATCCACCTCCAGTGGGAGGGGTCGAAGGCAAACCATCTCTCCCACAGAGCTGCCATTTATGTGACCAAGCACAGGCATCTCACGCCGACGCTAGCTGGACACAGTTCACCTGTGGGGAGGAAACGGTAACTTTCCTCTCCCCGCCTCGGTTCTCGACTGAGACCCCTGCGATGAAAGACAGATGGACAGAGACGGAGAAAAGCAAACGGGAGTTTGTTAACGTGTCTTCCTCATGTATATGTGGGAGGTTCCCAGGAAAAATGAGTGACTCCCTGAGGTGGCTTCGAATTCTGGCTTAAATATCATCTTAATAGGGAAAGGGGAGGGGAGGTGTAGGCCTCTAAGGGGAGAGAAAATGATTTCTAGGAAAGATAGGATAAGTAGGAAGTATGATGGTATGTGACAGAGTTTGTCTTATGTGGTGTTGACTTCTAGTCCCCTCCCCTGTGATCCATCTGTCCTCCCTGGCTCATGAAAGTCCCCAGGAGGGCACCTATGATGACTGAGTTCCTTTTGGGGGATTTGTCCTCAGGCAGATAAGGGGAGTCCAGAGAAAGCTCTCCCTGCATTCACTGTTCTCCAAGTGCCCACAGCTCAAAACAATCAATATGCCAAAGCAGCGTATTTTGGAGTGGTTGGTCCTGAACCGCAGTCATATCTTGGGGCGACATGTTCTGTCACCCTTCACGTGCTACCTCATCAGCATGTTTGGCTTTCTCATCTGACTGGATTTAGAACTTGCTTTTATTAGTGTCACGGTTCATCGCTATTTAAGTTTAGTCCAAAAGGAAAAAAATGCTTATTTGAAGATAAAAATAAAAACTCCCAATTTGGCAACGAGGTAATAGAGTTCAAAGACGTCACCTTGATTCTGTTTTAAAAAGTAAAGGAGGCAGCAAAAATATGATGATTCCTTTATTTCTGGCATGCTACTCATACACGGTCAGCTTTGAAGATTTTCCAGTATGCATTTTTAAGAGAAAAGCACAATAAATATTTCCTCAAGTGAAAAGTAAACCTTAAGTTTTCAGGAGGAAATATCCATGAAAGAAACCACTCAGCTATCCACATCATTAATAAGAGCTCTGTTGGCATGAAAAGTATAATATTATTTATCTCAGAGCAACATCCTGGAATAGGAACCGGCAAAGGTTATAGAGTTGAATATGATCCTAATTAATTGGAGTCATATTCTAGAATTCAGTCAAAGAGAAGTATAGCTGGAGATATAATGTTTTCTGTTCACGAAGGAGAGATAGGGTCCCAAATAGATATTGGCTAATATTAAACGTCAGAGTCAGGTACTGTTTCAAGAGCTTTATATACATTAACTCATTTTATTCTCCCGATGACCTTATGACCTAGGAACTATTATAGATGAGGAAGCTGGAGCGCAGACCCCACAGCTAAATGCGGCGGGGCCAGGATGGAGGTCTCTGTGGTCCAGATCAGGATGCAAACGTGGGCTCTACACTCACTCTGTGTCTTAAATTAAGTCGCAGGTTGGGACTACAATGGTGACTTATATTTGAACTCCTCCCGCAAATAGTAATTAGCAATGCCGGGTAAAAGCCTGGAAACAGCTATGGGAAGGCAGCGATGAGCAAAGGAAGCAAGCTGACAGTGGACAAGTGGACAGAGTGCCATCGGGGCAGGACCACGTCCGCGAGACGCACTGAGGACAGTTCCCGGTCTGCACAGCCTCTGGCAGAGCTCAAGCAGCGAGATCCAGTCACATTTCCAGGAGGTGCTGCCCTGAGGGGGGAAATCCTGGAATAGAAAAAAGCTGTAGAAAGGGGAGCCCCGAATCCTTGGCTGCACCTGAACTTGCCGTGTGTGGCTGAGTCAGAGAATTTACTCTGAACGGCTGAGCTGGCTGTGTAGAGATTTCGGCATGACCCGTACTAAAGAGACTAAGTTTGGGTTTGTATCCAGCTCTGTTAGAGGGACATGGAAAATACATCTTGCTTATCACTGGACACTGGAGGGCCATGTTTTCAGAGTAAAGATCTCAGCTGAGCCTACCCTAACATTAAAGGCAAGAAAGGAAGAGACCTACTCTAACCAAACCTAAAGGCAAGAGTCTACACAGAATCAAAGGTTTCTATGAGTCTGTCACTGAGATAGAGCCCATGTTGGGCTGCAAAATAAGTCTCAGTAAACCTGAAGGGACTGGAAACCAGCATCAGATTACAATCAATAATATTAGGATAACTAGCATATCCCTAAGGGTTTGGCAATCAAGCGATACCATTCAAAAAAGCCCACAGGTCAAAGAAGAAATTGCAAGGGAAATTTAACAAAGACGTCACACAAGCATTATGCTTAAGAAAGCTGATATAGGTATAGTAATACTAAACAGTGTAGGAGCCAAGACATCGAGGGGCCTTTAATAACAATGACAGGCTGGCTTCGTTAAGAAGAAACAAGAGTCTGATGTGCCTATGTGTTTAATTAGAGCCACACAGCATAATTAGCAGAACTAAAGGGAGAAAGAGACAATCATGATTGGATAGTTTGAAATGAATGAAAATTAAAGTATAATATGTCAAAATTTTGTGGGATACAATTAAAGCAGTGTTTGAAATGAAAATTATAGCATTAAATGCCCACCTTTAAAAATATAGGTAAAAATCTAATGATCTAAGTTTTTTATCTTGAGAGGATTTTTAAAAAAAGAATAGATGAAACTCAAGGGTAGTGGGAGAAAGGAAACAAAAGTCAGAGCAGAATCAATGAAACAGAAAATGGGACTAACAAAAGAGGAAAATGTTTAAGCTGAAAGCTGGTTTTTGAAAAGATCAGTAAAATTAAAAATCTTTAGCGAGACTGATCAAGATGAAAGCGGTGTGGACATAAACTACCAAGATCAGGAATGAAAGAGGGGACAGGACCATGGCCCTCCAGGTCTTAAGAGGATAACAAAGGACATAATGAAAAACTTCATGCCAGTCAATTTGACATTTCAAATGAATTGAACATCATCATCACATGGGATTTATCTAAAGATGCAAGGTTGATTCAACATTTAAAAATTCATGTAATTAGACATATTAATATGCCAAATATGAGAATGAAGGAAAAGCATAGGATCATGTCAACATATACAGACATTTGGAAAAGAATTCTCAGAGAGGATAATGAAATGCTTCAGCAAGTGGGAATAGTAGGACTTCCTCGCTTTTGTAAGAGCCTCTGTGAGAATCTACAGCACCGTACAGATTGCTGAAGGCAAGGAATAAAATTTCCCTCTACTCTTCTGAGTTCTGAGTTCTTGTAACGCTAGATAGATATCAAGAGAAAAACAAACAGAAGTTTACTAACACGAATACCTCATGTACACAGGGGAGATGCCCAGGAAAAAATGAGCAACTCTCCAAGGTGGTTCAGAATTTAGACTCAAATACCATCTGAATAGGGAAAGACGGAGAGAGATGTGGCCTGTCAGGGGGAAATAAGTGATTTTTAGGAAAGATGAAGGGGTCCTAAGAAGAAGAAGTGGGGAGGTATGAGATCGGTGACAAAGTCTGTCTGGCATGCTGTTGAAGGAACTCCCGAGGGGGGCATCTGTGACAACTGGGTTCCTTTTGCAGTATCTTAGGCAGCTAAGGGCAGTCAGAGAAAGTCGCTCTCTTCATTTGCTGTTTTCAAGTGCCTATGGCTCAAAGTAATCAATATGCCAAGATGACATATTTGGGGGTGGCATATTTTGCTACCATCGACGGTGAGCTATGGAATGCTCTCTTCCATAGATCAGGAAAGGGCAAGCATGTTGAATCCTGCCGTTTGTGTTCAATATCGTAAGGAGGGCATAGTGCAATAAGGCAAGGGAAATAAATGAAAGCCATTAAGATTAGAAAACAGAAGTAAAACTGTCTATTCACAGATGACGTGGTTATGTGCATAGTAATGCGAAGGAATCTACAAAGCGACCACTAGAAATAACAAGTGAATTTAACAAATTTGCATGATCTAAGGTCACTATACAAAAATCTATTGTACTTCAACATAATAGACACAAACAATCAGAGAATAAAATTTAAAAATAATTTTTATAAGAATATAAAAATATTAAACATCTAGGAATAAATTTAACAAAAGAAGTGTAAGACCTACATGCTAGAAGCTACAAAGAACTGCAGAAAGAAAAATTTTAAAAGCTCCGAATAAATGGACAAATATAACAGGTTCATGGACTAGAAGACAATTCTTTTACTATGTCGGTTCTCCCCAAACCTACAAGTCCAACGCGGTCCCAAACTTATCCCCAGCAGCAACTTTATAGCTATTGACACGCTCATTCGGAACTTTATGTGGAGATGCCAAGATCATAAATTAGCTAAACAGTCTTGAAAAATAAAAAAATGACTTACTTCATCTAATTTCAAGACTCATTATAAATCTACAGTGTTCGAGACAGTGTGACATTAGTATAAAGAGAGAGTCCAGGAATAAACTCACATATTGAAAAACAATTCATTTTCAACAAAGATATCAAAACAATTCAATAATAAAAGTCTTTTCAACAAATGGAGCTGAAATAACTAAATAAACACATAGTAAAACACGAACCTTGACGCCCGCTTTACACTATTTGCAAATATCGGTTTGAGATGGATCACATGCTTAAACATAAAGCCACAGAGCTTTTAAAAGAAAACAGAAGATCTGTACAATCTGGAGTAAGCATAAATTTCTCAGACAGGCTCTTGAAACCATGAAAGAAAAAAAAAACAGTCAATTGGACTTCATCAAACTAAAAGTCTTTCTTTCCAAAGCCACACTTAAGAAGATGAAAGGTGAGAGACAGACTTAAAAAAACATTTCAACACATAATCTGACATAGTTAACCAGAATAAAGAACTCCTATAAATCAACATTAAAAGGGCAAACAACCCAATAAAAATTAAGCAAAAAGACAGACACATCACAAAAAATATGAAAACGTCTATAAGCACGAGAAGAGATGCTCAGAATTATTAGTGATCATGAAGATGCTAAGTAAAACTGGCATGAGATACCAGTGCCCGACCACCAGAACGGCAAAAGAAACATACGAACGAAAACCTGATCATGTCCAGTGTTCATGGGATGGAGAACGAACAGAATCCTCACACTAGCTGGAGTGTAAAATAATACAACCGCTTTGGAAATTTTGGCCGTTTGCAAAGTAAGTTAACCACATATCTACCCAGCAGCCCAGAGATTCTACTCTTGTGTATTCCTTTAAAAGAAACTAAAGGACACATCCTTGAAAAGACTTGTAGAAGAATATTTATATAGCCAAAAATTAGAATTCACCTGAATGAACATCAGCAAGTGAGTATATTTCACATGTGATCCTTCTCAGTGGTAAAAAGGAACTTCCAACACGACGAATCCCGAGTCACTGTACCGTGTGAAAGAGAGCAGGCAAAACTCAGCCCACATGTTTGATTCAATTTATAAAAAGTTCTAGATCAGGCAAAACTGAGCTATATTTTAGAAAACAGAACGGTAGTCAACCTGAGCGAGGGGATGCACCGCCGAGCCCGTGGGGGGACTCGCTGGGGCCGCGGATAGTGTCCTTGTCTTTATCGGGGTGGCGGCTGCACAGGTGTATGCATGAGTCAAACTCAATGTGGGTGCACTTGGTTACATTTCAGTCTGACCCCTACACGCTACACGTGTAAGAGTTACGTTAATAAAAGCTGCTGCTTCTATCACAGTCTCTGTCTTGAAGCACATGCATTCACTAGCTTGAAGATGGGGTGGAGACCCCTAAGAGCTCAGACATTTGGGGCTCAGAAAAGAGCACAGTGGCTCTGGGACACCCACACGTGGCCCTGCTGTCACAGTCAACCAGCAGACACTCTTACCTGCCGGTCAGCAGCTCAGATCGGCTCTATTTATTATCCAGTTCCCGCGAGGGGCAAATCTCTGCTGGGCCGAAGCAGAGCCGAAGCCAGAACGCATCTCTCTCTCCCACCGGCGCTGGCCCATCCTGTCCCCCACCCGCACCTGCCCTTGTCGCCTCTACACGGACACGCTAACCCCTCAGTTCTTGGTGTCTGCTCTTGCAACTCTAGGGGCGCTAAGGAGGCTCCAGCGATTTCTTTACTAACTCTGTGTCCCATGACGTATTCCTCATGGAAGAGAATATTTTAAGTAAACAAATGTATAAATAATAAGTACATAGATAAATAATAAATAACTTCCCTCCAAACCCAAGAACATTGGGTTACAAATTTTAGTACTAGGCACAATCACTTATTGACAATGACCTAATTTTAGAATACATAGAATCCCCAAAGCAAGTGTCCTCTGAGCTCTCCGCCTGCAGCTCTTCTTAGCTCGGATGATCTTTTTCCAAGAGGCAGGAAAAAACCATCCACGAAAGCTGACGGCTCCAATTTCTCACAAAATGTACTGCAAGCTTATTATGTGCCCAGCACACATCTAAGCACTTCGGGTGTATTAGCTAATTAAACTCCACAACAACCCCATCAGGTATTATTACCACCCCTGTTTTATGGATGAAGAAATGGGGAGACAGAAAGGGTGAGCACCTTGCCCCAGGTCACACAGGTAAAGCAGCAAAACTGGGAGTCCTGGCTTCACCCCCAGAGACACTGAACTTCTTTCTCTGGCTCCTGTTTAGGAAACCTGGGAACAGGACTTGGACCTGGCGTGCATCGTGGGCTCTCGTCCCTCGTCCCCCTTCTCGCCCCCGCCCGGGTCCATTCTAAGGACAGGCAGTTCCCATCACACTACAGAGCAGGAGGAGCAGCCGCGTCCGAAGGAAAACGGCCGTTGCGTTATCGGTCAGTCCATGACCACCGCAGGGTCACCTTGGTGAAACGATCGAAGGACACCTTGAGCTGTGAAGTGTCACAAAGCGATGACACCTGTCTCCTTGTGACCTGCTTCAACAGTAAATTTCACTACGTTTTGGAGATTTAGCCTCTACATATTTGAGAAGGGAAATATGTAAATATAGATAACATGCTTACACATATATTTATATACTTAATGATGTGGGGGAGGGAACATTTTTCTCTTTCCTTAGTTCTTTTGGCTGCTCAAAAAATGACATAAAATAGGTTAACAGAGGAAAATAATCAAATTTAATTACGTAGGTCCATATAGGGGTCCCATGAGAATTTGGGGTCGGAGGACAAATCTCCCGCAGTTAGGGCTTCGATGCCACCTGGAGCTTAGGAGGAAAGGAGGCTGGAGTCTGGGACTTCGAAGGGAGGGAAGCAATCATGTGGAGATGGAAAAGCAAATGCTTGGTGAGCAAATATTTGCTGGGCCATCTCTAATCGTGGGACACAGAGGACTTTGATCAAGCAGGCTTCGCTAGGCTCCTCCCTGTCTGCTACACCTGGTTCATTTGAAGCTGTAGCCATGGATGATGACGGCTCCTTCCTGGAGCAGGTTCCCCATCTAAATTCTTTTAGGCTGTTATGGGGAAGGTCAAAGATTCTTCCTGAGCCGTTTCTTAAAAAAAATAGCTTACAATAATCAATATCCCACAGAGGCATATTTTAGGGTGACAAACTCTGCTTCCCTTCAGTATATTTACATATATAATATGCATTTCCTAAACTTATAAAAAAGAAAAGTTCATGTTGCTTCAGTTTCTATATCATACTAGAATGTATTGAGGTTATTTGAAGAAGACAGAGCTTTGCTATTTGTTAACTGACCAGCATCTGACAGGCCTGCGGCGATTTCATGGCATCGTCACTGTGTACTTGCTCAGTGAGTCTCCGTGACCCTCCCCTCCGTCTTCTCACAAAGGGACTGCTGTCGAGAACTGGACATCCCGCCACCGCAGCCACTTCTCCTGCTAGCGGACAGCTGCCAGTGGCCAGGACGCCATGGACTAGGCGGCAAGGGTCTGGGGACAAGAGGAGGGGTGAGCAGGCCTTGAGGTGGAGCTCCTATCCGGGGGAGCCCAGGGCACCCGACTGACGCCGAAATGTGAGCTGAGAGCATCTTCCCTCCCGGGCACTTCGCTGCTCTGAGGCTGTCCATGTCCACAGCTGAGGCTGAGACAATCCCCGGCTTCAGGGGAAGGACGAGGCCCGAACAAGAACAAAGGCATTAACGGCCACCCATGACTCAAACACTTTCGAAGCGCTTTTCAGAAATAACAGTTACAAAAGGTTAGAGCTGGACTTTTGGGGTGGAAAAAGGGGTCTGCAAAACCCAGGGAGTCTAGATTCTTGGAGCCCAGGTTTACAAACGAAACCACAAGCAACGAGGATAAAATGCAAGATAGGTCCCCTAGTTCAAAGGAGGACAGGGAACCCTCCTGGCCTGGAGGAGGGCGCAGGACAGAGTTGGAGCTGGGCCCCAGCGCCTGACGCACGCCGGCCCGCCTGTGTGGACGTGCATGTGTGTGAATGGGGTGGGGGCAGATGACAGGTGAGGAAGACTGATGGGACTGTCCTCCGACTTCCTGTTTGGAACTCGTAGAAGGAAACCACCTCAAAAGGGGCCCCAGCCTTGTGATGGGACAGAGCATGCTGCAGGCGGCAGAGGAAAGAGAATCGTGGGCTTAGGCCTGCTCTAGGGTAGGCGGGTGTTCCTGCACGTCTGGTGGGGACAGGTCTCAGATGGGGCTGGGCACTGGAAGGGCCTGCAGATGGACGAGGACATTGTGGGGCTGGCAGAGACAGGCACCAGAGCAGCAAGTGCCGGCACCCACCTGAGGCCACATGGGACCTGGGACACATACGCGTGCGGCGGGGCTGGAGACCACCTTACGGAGATCAGGGGTGATAATCCAGTCAGCAGGGCCAGTAGGACCCAGACGACAGCATCCAGGCGGGAGCCCCCGGCACACAGAGGCCATCCTGGGAGATGGGGAGACGGGGCTGGTACCTACAGACCGTGTAAACTTCGAGTCTGTTGAGTGTAAAGCCTGGGCGGCCCGAAAGAAGATGGACTTCTAAGCCGAAAGAAACCGAATCTCCTTGACCGGGCAGGGTTCCATGGGGACCTCAGGGCTCAGTAAAATTAAAATTCATTTTCAGAAAAGAAAATTATACTACATGCTGAATCATCCACATGCTCATAAACTAGCAGAATCACAAGAGCTCAGAGACCTGGGTCCAGGTCACTCTTACCAGCCTCAGATCTGACCCACGACTGTGTACAGACAGCCTAAAACATCCTCTAATTTTCCGGGCAGCTTATAGCCAAGGGCAGACTCTCTGACTTAAAAGACGCACTGGGGACAAACGAAGCTTATTTAGTTCCCGGCATCTCCATCCGCTCCTTAAGCAGTTTGTGTTTGATTCAAGGCTGCGTGAGGCACAGCGCTCACCCCCAAAACTCCCATTCCCTGGAAAAGTAGGTAATACATCTTGGAACACTTGTCTCGTGGAATGGGGTACGGCTCCTTTCTTTCTGTGGTTTTCCGAGTCCCAGACCTTGTCTTAACCTCTAAGAAGAGGTGCGGGCCCCGGAACCACGGGCAGGACGTGTGGAGAGGAAGGGAGCCAGGAGTGATGCTCAGACAGGGGAGCGGGTCACAGGGCTCAGCGGGACGGAGGGCGCTGACAGCGCGCTTTTATTCACCACGCCAGCTTAAAAGAGGAGAAATAAGGGGGAAACGCTCCCCTCGGCACCTGGTAGATTAAGACGGGGCCGGGTTTCATCTGCGGGGAGAACAATAACTCTCCATGACGTCACCCCTACTGCGGACCTTGGCTGGCACCCCTCAGGCTGGCTGAGCGTCTCCCCCTCTGCGTCAGCCTGCTACGGTTGTCCGTTTGTGTGTGTGTCTAGTCCTCTAACAGGGACGGTCGGGTTTGTGCTTAATGAATTCGCGGAGGGAGGGAGGAAGGGGGAGGGAGGTAGAGAGGGAGAGAGGGAAGGGAGGGAGAAAGGAAGAGAAAAGGAGAGAAGAAAAGAATAGCACAATAACAGAGACAAAGGTAAGGAGACAGAGAAGTCAGAGTGGAAGCTTTAGGGCCTCTTGCCGAAAACTCTGGTCCTGGAACTTGTTCGGGGCTGGCAGTGCCTTGGAATTCCCAGAGCGCTAACCTCACTAAAATCCTCTCCTGCTTCTGTACTCGCCTGGTTGAACGGAAGGGCATCCACTTTTCAGTTGCCCCCACCCCTTCCCGTGCGACATTCTGCATAATGGGGTGACGCTGGGACCCACGGACGGGAGACCAGCGTTTGCCCAGCCTGACTGGTCTGTCTGTGAAGGTGGCGCAACACAAAGGGACAGCGAGCCGGAGGCAATCTGGCCTGCTAAATATAGAGTGGCACTTTTAAAAATGCAGTCTTGGCTGCTCTGAGTGTCTGAAAAGACCTGCCGGTCACTGCCAAGGACAGAGGACCAGGGGGCCCACGTGGAATGGAAGGGATCGTCGGCGTATCAGAACACAACAGATCCATGAGAAATTACCGCCGCGATTACCGCCGCGATTACACGTGTGGTGGCATCGTTCCCCGCGGGCAGCCGTAGAACCCTTTTTGTCACTGTCACAGCAGCCTGGGAGCAGGCTAGAGTGGCTAAGCTGGTTTTTTAAACAAAGAAAGTGAGCTCTGGGAACCAGTGTGACAGTGTCACCACTCTGGGCATCCCCCCATAGGAAGGCATCTCGAGGAAAGAGGGTCACCATGAGAAGAAGACAGGTCACATGAAATAAGGATACTGTGACAAAATGACAGGTCATAGCAAAGAAAGGGCAGATTGTCCTCAATGGCCCTGAATGGCCTGGCGGCCTGCAGAGCCAGCTCTCCGCTGGCCGAGGCTGCCTGGGCCGTCCGTCCGGGATCATTCATGGTCCCTTCAGGTAATGGCAGAAGCTGTGGGTCCACGGGGAGTTATTTCTCTACGACTCACAGCTTTTACGTCCCAGCCTACCATGTGACCCCTTCCCCAAAGCCAGGGAAAATGGTGCTGAGTCGAAGCCGAGGGGGTGACCTTCCCCCAGGTCTCGACAGGCACGAGGACACAGAAAACAACCTGACGGGGACTGCACAGAGCCCAAGCATCTTCCCCCAGATGGACGAGGCTGGCTTATCATAAAAATGAAAACACACGCTGCCCGCTTCTGAGCTTGCCTTATTGTGCTAAATTACGGACAAACACATTTGCACAGATACATCTGTGCGTCAGATACAAGCACAGATGTGAAAGGCAGGACTCACTGGTTTTCTGAATGCAGAGCACAGGGGGACTCACGGACTGCGGTTACGCAGGGGCATGCAGACAGGGACAGGCACAGAGGGTAAGAGCGTTGCCTGCCATCACTCGTGACCAGAGGCCAGGACCAGCTGTCCAGAAGCGCCCTGGTCCCTCAGGCGAGCATGCCCAGATTTGGGGGGCTGGGATTCAGGGTGTGCCTGGCCAGCAGCCCACTTCTTTGCATGGACAGAAGCAGAACTCACTGCTGCCTGGTCCCTTCAGAGCTCGTGGTGGGCAAGCCTGAGGTCACGTGCTCAGGGGCCTCACGAGTGCCGAGAAGGGCCGGGGGCAGGAGCTTGCCTGACTTCTGGCTGTGGACCAAGTGTCAACAAACTGGAGTTTTCATGAGCATGTCCTAAGAGCTCCCCTTGGGAAGCCAGGCTGCCGATGACAGCAGCGCTGGGGGAGGCGGGGGTGGGTGTCATCTGCCCGTGCCTGTGAGCCCTCAGCAAGAGCCAGCATTGTCGCTATGGGGCCCACCGACCATGGTGGCACGATGCCTTATTTTAAAAATTAAGTCGTGTTTGTCTTCCCGGTGCCTGTCCCCCTCCCCTGTGGAGCAGGCAGCCAGACTGGGGAACCTCTTGCTCAGAGGCTTGGGTGGTGCCTCCTGTGCTGCTGGCTGTGAGGGGAACAGAGGACAACAGGGCGCCACTAACAAGCAACATGACAGGAAGAGCAGGGAGAATGTGGGTCTCTTGATCAATGAAGACCTTCCCAGGTCTTCAGGTAGTAGCTCCAAGAGGGGACAGCGCCTCTGGGGAGAATGACTAATGGGCACAGGTGAAATGAGATCCAGTTCTGGGCTCTTGCCTTTGCCAAAGACTCTGCTTCTTTGAGCCTGGCCAGGAAGTGGCAAAGTCCCTGGAGAAGAAGGGACCAGGGTAGCGGGCCACAGTGGGGCAGGGCCCTTGGTCCCCAGAGGGATGGCAGGGCTGAGCTAACCTGCGGGACACGAGGATGGTGAAGATACAGCCCCAGTAACTACTGGGATGGCATTTCCCTCTCGGGTTGGGACGCCATGTGGGACAAGGCAATTCTAGAAGTCACAGTGTCCTTGACGTTTGAAAATTAAGAGTTTTCTGCATGTCTGACATGTGCACAGGACAGCCACAGTCTCAGGCCCGGAGGAGCCTGGCCGGGCAACGTGCCCTGCTCTGGCCAACACTGCTGCACCTGAGTTTATGTTTCATCCACCGAGCTCCTGTGTTTAACATGTTTTCTACCCTCATCTGACCCACCTTTTTAAACACTTATTTTTAAATTTTGGTAAAGAAATACACACAACCTAAGATTTACCATCTTAGAGATTTTCAAGTACACAGTTCAGTGTACTCACAGTGCTGTGCCAACACCAGTTCCGCCATCTCCAGAATGCCTTCCGTCCTGCAAAACTGAAGCTCGGTCCCCATGGAACAGTGACTCTGGCATTGCCCTCCCCCAGCCCCTGGCACTCACCATTCTACTTTCTGTCTCTATGATTTGCTTATCCCAGGCACCTCAAGTAAGTGGAGTCATACAGTATTTGTCTTTTGTGACTAGCTTACTCAACTCAGCACACGTCTTCAGGATTCATCCATGTCATAAATGTCCCCAGGGTTCATCCGTGTCATAGTCTGTGCCAGAAGGTCCCTCCTTTAAGGCTGAGTAATATTCCACTGTGTGGGCGGACCACGCTTTGTTTATCCGGTCATCTGTTGGACATCTGAGCTGCTTCCATGTTTTGGCTATTGCGAATAAAGCTGCTGAGAACATGAGGGTACAAACATCTCTTTGAGACCATGCTTTCACCTTTTTTGAGTATATATCCAGAAGAGGAATTGCTGGATTGCACGATTATTCTGTGCTTGATTATTTGAAGAGCCACTATGCAACATTCCACAGCAGCTGCTCCATTTTACATTCCCCTCTACCCGCAAGAGTTCCGATTTCTCCACATCCTTTCCAACACTCATGGTGGTTTTGATTCACATTTTCTTAACGATAAGTGATGTTGAGTATCTTTTCATGTGTTTATTGGCCATTTATACATCTTCTTTGGAGAAATGTATGTATAAGTCCTTCACCCATTTAGCAATGGAAGCACATACAAAGGAGGGTCTCGGAGTTGTCCATGTTTATTTAACCACTGTCTGCAAGGAGAGTCACCTTCTTGCAGACACTCCCCTGTGGAGGTGGACACAACAGGCCACCAGAGCCCAATGACACTGAATATTCATATCACATAACTGACATCCTTTGCTTTTATTCTTTCCTCTCCGGGAAATCTGCTGATATTCAGCTTCTATTGACACTGAAACAAAATTCGATATTCGTTAGAATCGTACTGCCATCTTCTAGCTGCTACTGAAAGACTGCACAGCCACAAAACGGAATGAGCCGAATCTTTAGTCACTGTGTCAAAGCCAACCGTTCCATACACTGGACTGCCACATCGGTAAAAATTATATCTGCTGTTGCAAATCTCTGGCATTTTGAGGTTTTGTTTTGAACCTATAGAAACTCCTTATCTTCTTAACCACTTGTTACCGCTCCTTCCTACATTTGATAATTGGGGTGGGAAGGTTGGTGGGCCAGGAGGAAATAAAAGGATTCTATTATTTCAAATGACCCTTGCCATACAGCTCCCACATTGTTCATCTGGATGTGGCTCTCCCGAGTGCCCTGTGGCTCCTCTGGGAGCTCCTGCAGCTTCCGCAAGAACACAGAAAAGACAAGCTCTCCAAAGTCATCTACAATGTTGGAAAGCACATTAACGTGCAAGCTAAAAAATGTATATGTTGAACAATTTCGGCCTATACAATATCCTTCATAAATAAAGGGTCATTTCTAAGATAGCAGGGCTATAGGGTTATAGGTTTTATTTTGCTAGTATCACATGAATTGCTTACTAAGCAGATGATAGCATTTCTATTCAGTCCAGTCCACCACATGGAAAAAAAGAAAAAACAGAGAATAACCTCTGCAGAAGAGTACAGAAATAGCAGAAGATAATTAACCACAATGTAACCTATGGGGTGAATTAATAATGAATGCAATCGAGCATCATTTTGATACTTCGAAAAAAAGGTATTTGGTAGCCAAAATGGTTAATAATGCTCCTTAAAGAAAAGCTCCTTAAAAATAAGTCTCCAAGTACTTGAGCAAAACAGAATAACATTATTGAAAAGAACGTATTATTGCCGGGACAAATATGGAAATTGAAGAACATAAGAAGAGAATGGTTGACAAGCAGCCTGTTTTCCTTTGTCTTCCCTGGCCATTTTATAGGATTGGGGATCGGGTATGTTGGAGTATCTTTGAGCAAGCGAGGAGGGTCATGGCCAAGGACAAGGCTCAGGAGGCAGACAGCCTGGGCTTCCACTGCTCACTCATGAGATGTCCTTGAGCGCTTAATTCTCTCTTTGCTATACTGCATTGTCCTCACCTACGAAATGAGCACAATAAGAGTATGTATTTCACAGATCTGCTGTGGAAACTGAAAAACACAAAATTTAAAAGAAATGCCACAGCAGCTCACCTAGAATAGAGAAAGCACTCACTTAACCTTCGTGGTATGTAAATTCAGAAAGAAATTAATACAAATTCAAATAGTAGCAACTTTTAATGTCTTGGGACCCATCACGGTGAATCAGCACCGGATTAATCCAAATTCTAACGATGAAGAGTGTAGTGATGAAGATTTTTTAACATTTCACAGCACTTTCCACACTCACTCATCTCGTTCTTCAGTCCCCACTGTATTAACTTCCCTTATGGTGAATGAGAAAACTCAGGCGAGGCAAGTTAATAACTTATACAGATCACAAGGCTTGTTAATAGCAGAGGGACAGAAACTAGTTCTACTGATCCCAATGTACTTAATAACACTCACGGGAAGTGTAATTTGGGTGGTTCTGTGATTAGTCCCACAGAGATTACTCGTTGCAGAAATTTAACTAAGCATCCATCCACATTACACACCTCAGGAATAAGGCAAAACTTACATACACATGACCTTGGGGCTTGTGCTGTGGAGCCGATGTGGGCATGGAGCCTCAGTATCCAGAGCTCTTACTGGAATTTCATTACAGTACTCTGGAGGAAATTAATTACCAATTAAGCCAAAGGAATAATCACCCCTGATATGCCTTTTTAAAACATCCTTTGGCACTTGTCACTTATACAGTTTGTCCTGGATTCAGAGGTGACATGTCATTCAGATACCTGTCTGAGCCCTTGAGAAAGGCTCTCAGGAAGAATTCTCTCTCCCAGGCTGGATGATTGGTCTCCTTGGAGACGGTGTGTCAGGGGCTCAGCCCTGTTGGGTAGTCCCTAAAGTATAGATGCACCATGGTAGATGGATTTCATTTTCTTCATCATTCTTCTCTATATTTCTCAAATTTTCAATACTGAGGATAAATGACTTGTAGATAGGGAAAAAAGTCATAATAAAAAAAAGAGTAGCAGCCTATATTGCTATATACCCATACAATGGTACTATGTGGCGATTTACAAAGAATGGAAAGAAGTTCAAAATATAGTTTTGAATGAAAACATCAAAGCTAAACATCAAAGCTATGTAATAATAATCATTATTAACTCTAAAGTATATATTTATCCTTATACAAATATATACAAAGCTACATCTACATCTATATTTATCTATCTATATATACACACACAGAACCCCAAATACATTCTTACATATACACAAATATATAGCTAATCCTTACATATGTATACATGTTAGGTAGTTTGGCAGGCACGAGCAGCAGGAGCGAAGGCCCAGCTCTGTAACCATAGGAACCTCCCTTAAGACCTCCCTCAAGGACCTCCCAGAAACATCTCCCCATTTAGGGTTACAAATCACCCCGAATCCTAGAGCACAAAGGCCATAAAATCTGCTGGCTAAACCAGCCACAAACACACGCGCAGAAGGTACTACCCTAACCTGCCCACAACTTCAGTGTCATTATACCATCATTATATCATGCCTATGTCTAGAAGTTCATGAACTACAATTATAACAGACTGAATTCTGGGTAAGCACATGCGCAGTAGGCAGTGTTACATAGCAGCCAACTGTCAGTCAAGGTGACCTCACATGCGGATCATCCAGGACCTGCCATCACAGCCCAAATACAAACAGACCTTCCCACCGCGGCACTGGTACAACTCTCTGCGGAAAACCCGCTCCTCCCTTGGAGCCTACTCTTTCTTTTATCTTTTATCTTTTCACCTCTCAAACCCCAAAGGGCTGCAGCCTTCCTCAGCATGGCCTGTTTCCTTCTAAAATGTACTTTGAATAAATCTGACTTCTTCTAAACCTTGCTGACCTGTGACCGAGGGACACCACCCCCAAGCCCCCTCCAGGCCGCTGGGGCGATGCTAGATTTCACATCACCCCAGTGGTAACATATATATACATAAAATATGTACTTATTAAAGGTATTAAGTTATCTTTGGTATTTCTGGTAATAGTGAGAGTCAGGAGGCGTGAAGAAAGACTAGGGTTTTGTACACTTTCTATAGGGTTAATTTTTAATATTTGTGGAAGTCTGCCTTTTCATAGAGTTTTCTGTTGATCAATGGCAGAAGGTGAACAAAATTATAAAAAAGACAAAATTTAACTTGCTTAGTTTACGGATCTTAAAGAGGCTTAGTAAAATTATATTTTGTAATAAAAAGCAGAATAGAAAGAGAAAAAAAGAAAGCCAGGAAGAGAGGATGAGAAGGGGAAAGGAACGGAGGGAGGGAGGGAGGGAACAGCTCAGGCTGTTCCGTGACTGAGCAAAGCAAACTGTATATAACTCGACACTTAAACTGTCATCCATTCCTCTCAGGGAGCACAGCACAATCAGTCACTCTCTCTCGACATTATGCAGGTATCTCAAGACCCTTTTTGCAACATCTATTCCTGCAGTCGGGGGATTAGCACCGTGCATCGTGCAGTCAGCGCTGCCAACAGGTTCTTAATGACTTTATAACACTTTTTCCTTTTTTCCCTTCTCCCTCTTCCACCACCTTTAAATCCGTTAGTATAGTAACAGGGGTTGAGTTAGGACACAGAGAAATCTGAGGTGAGAGTGAAAGGCGGCTTTATGCTGCCTCTGGGCAGAGAATTTGTCTTGATTAAAAGCTCGTGACTTAAGGTTAGTTTTTAAGGTAGAGGATTATCATTAGAAAGCTTCAATAAACGTTCTTCAAGACTAAATGCTTTAAAACATGCTTCAGAGGATGGAACTTGTAGGAATAAAGAGAAATCCTAGAGCTCCTCAAAGCAGTTCTCTCCCCGCTTGAACACGGTAGAGCAATTTCATTGGTAGCAACAACAATTTAAAGATTCAGACTGTTTCTGTAAAAACCTACAGTATATGAAAATTATTACCATGTTTGCTAATGTGAGTTGAAGACATTTTGGGGAGAAACATTAATATTTGGCACAACTAAAAGAAATTTTTTTTTTTTTTTAGAAAACTAAACAAATCTACAAAAGACACTTGAAAGAAGACAGAATGAATTCATATAAATAAAATATCTGTTTACGAGCACCATAATTTCATCAATCTAGGGAACTATAAGCAAATCACATATTGAGTAAGTAACGCAGTTTACTGGATTTTCACTCGTTATTAGACTAATAAAGACGGTGAGCAATAACATACTGAAGCCAGACCATGCCCTGGGGAGCAGCGGTCCAGGGGCCCGGACACGGCGTGAGGGGTCACACAGTCGCTGGGTGACTCTGACCCACGTCCCTGGGTACCACTCCACTATAATGGTGTTTTGCTCCCAGGGGGCCCAGAGCTGGTGCTCCCTGCTGGGCTGCAGACGTGACAGCACTATCCCATCTTCAAGGACATAGTGGGGTGAGGGAGATTTCAGTATGCTGTTGCTTTGGTCCGCATTTAGCAGCAGACAACAGAATCCACTACTGCCATATGAAGCAGGAAGAAATTCATTTTGGGGTGTTACCGGCTCTATACGATCATTGGCCAGAGAATGGAATCTAGTTGAGCGTCTGTAAGAATGTCCCCTACATGACAAGGAGCTGTAGAACCAGGACGCCATCTGAGGTGCTGGGAACTGCTGGCTCCAAAACACGCCAGCTCTGTGCCTGCTTCCCCACCCACATGCGTCCTCCACGGGCTTCGTGGCCATCTGAAGCGAAACAGGATATAACAAGAGAGACAGCCGGCCCTCCTAAGTCTTGGAGAGATGGTGGCAAGAAGGAAGTAGAGGGGGAAGAAACGCAGACATGCAGACGTAGGCGTCTCGATTTTTCCTCTCAGGCTTTGGTCAGCAGTGTGTGTGCGTGCATGTGTGTGTGTGTGCATGCGTGTATACGTGTGTCTGTGAGTGCATGTCAGTGTGCTGAGGGTGGGGAGATTCAGACAGTGAGCTTCCACCCAGGGTGGGGGAGGAGGTATCGGTGCTGCTGCCTCCCACTGAAACTGCTAAACTCTGATGTCTCACAGTGCCTCCTCATTTACTAGGGCATGGCCACGTCACCTTGGGCAAATTAACTGCCACAACATCCTTAGTCCCCACAGAATGTGGATACTGAGATAAGACTCCCGTGTCTGACCCTGATGCCAGCTGTGGCAGGGCCAAGGGGCTCCATGACAGACATGGCAGTCAGTTTGGCAACTGACTGCCAAGCTAATGGGCCAGATGGAGGATGTGACAAAGACTTGGGGACCTATACCAATGGAAATCAAGAGGAGAACAAACCAGTGACCGTGAGCCCTGTGGGATTCTAAACAAGCAGAGAGAGACCAGACAGCGAGTTGCTAAGAACCCCAAGCCTCTGCCCACTCCACCTGCTATCCCCCCACACCCCTTCCGTAGGCCTGGTCACTTCAGGAAGTGAGCCAGAGAGAAACAACCTTTTCAATTCAAGAGAAATTAGGCGCTAATGGGACTATAAGTTATCGGACCTGTCTATGTTTTAAAACGTGGGTAAAGTTAAATGTTCATCCCCACTTGGTGGGTAGGACTCAACAGAAAGACTAACTTTTTATAGAGACTCTGCATATCTAAATTTCAGCCTCAGTGAAACTGTAACCTCACCAGGAATGTATAAAATTTCCTGGCACCGAGTAAACGCTCGAGAAAGCATTTTAAGGTGCCTCCCCAAGGATGTGTTCCTTGGGAAGCGCGTCCTTCTTCCCTGGGCACAGCTGCAAGAGTGAGATGGTGCTCCTTTGGTGCGTAGTTTGTGTGCATTGGTTGGTGCGTAGTGTGTGCGTTGGTCCAGGGCCTCTGAGAGGTAGATTTCCAGGTGGGGTTAAACATTGAGGGCTCCGAGGAGCCACACCTGCGCAAGGAAGTGGGGAGGGGGCTTTGGAGGTCTGGAAAAGCTCTCGGACCATGATGCAAACACCAACTGAAGGCGAAAGGACAGAAGGGGATAGGAAGCATCTGTCCCAGGTGGCCGTGCCCAGCGCCACCTAAGGAAGGTTCGGCCGGGCCATCAGTGGCTCGTGAGAGTGGGCTTGCCTTAGCGTCCCCACTGCTCTCAGTCATCGGCTAAAAACCATGGCTTCAAGGCAAATGCAGTGAGGATCACAGGGCACAGTAGCTGATCAAGGACACGCCTGTGATTGGACATCTGTGAGATGCACTTACGGCCCACGGCACACACATAACACCAACAACACCTGTAGCGTGGTGTTGACAGGTGTGACTGTCTTACAGATTCACAGATCTCAAGGTTAATGAAGGAGATGCATTTCTGGGAACACTGGTACTATTTAAATACAATATTATTTAATACTATTTAAACACTCAAATCCTATTGTTTTAACCAGTCTCTGAGGCTGGCCTCCAGAACATCTCTGATTTACCTTCCTTAGAGCAGTTCACAGGTTCTGATGCCAGCCTTTTTAAAGTTCAATTTCCATTTATTTAATAAGCGTCTCACATATTTTCTTATCCATGATTGAGTACTTTTGATACTTCTCACAGCTCTAAGCCGTAATTTCTCATATAACCATAAGTATCTTTCTATGAGCAAAGAGGGTGGGAAAAGCAGGAATAACTTTTGAAAATGATCGGGATACTCAAGTATAAAATGGGGGAAAACATCTACCTTATAATATTATTGGAAGGATTAGCTTTATATTAGTCAGAATGAGATACCAGAAGCCACTCCAGGCACTTTAATAAAAGGGGTTTAGGGAATGAGGTGCTTACAGAATTGCTAGAAGGACCCTCAGAACAGCACTGCAAATAATTGCTAACTCTGCGACTTCAGGAAGCTGGAGAATTAGGAAGCCAAAGTCCTGACTGGTGGCCTCAGGATCACACCATGGTGGCTACAATCTCGGGACAGGTCAGAGGTGAGAAAGCCTGAGCTGGCTGCTGGCCCTGAGTCACACAGAGTCACACAGGGCCCTCGGGATCCAGCAGTACTACTGTGCCCCCACTGCTAAACTCTGCTCCAAATTCTCGTGTAAGAAATTATTAATGTTTATAAGGAAACCACGACTTCTTTCAGGCTTCATTTAAATATTTTTTGCTTTTTCAAATTAATGTAGGAAAGAGGCATGAGCACCACCCAAACTGACTAAATATTAAACCAGGCTGTATTCAGAGCTGCTACGTGCTGCTGGACACGGAAGCCTGGTTATGAGTCTGGTTATGTGGCCAGACCCTGCAGAACCTACAGAACAAAGGTTCCTGCAGAGGTTACAAACTGTTTATCCACACCACAGAAGAAAAACAAAGCTGTACCCTGTACAAAGATAAACCCGACCGTTCATCCCATTCTTTACTCCCTGTAATCAGTAATTTTTCATAGAAACTAAGAAGCAGATAGAAACTCAAGTCCCCAAACACTGGGAGGTCTCATCCTCCAACTGAATTCTTTCCTTTAGGAGCCAAGGACCCTCTTTGGCATAGAACTTGGGTCCCTACTTGGGGGAATTTGCCCCATCCTACATCAAACGCATACATTCTAGCAAATTTCTAGGTACCTAGTAAACTTTGAGGGTCTAATGTCATAATGTCAAGACACATCCACTTTGGGGTTTTTCAACTTTAGAGTATCACTTTTTAAGTTTTAATTTTAAAGCATTATAAAAATAGGAAGCACAAAATACCTTAAACAAAAACATTTGGATTTCTTGAAAAAGTAAATAAAAATTAAAATTAAATTGAAATTTTGAATTTTGAAAAATGTAAAGAAGGAATTAGAACAAAGAAACTTGAAAAAGTTTTCCTATTTAGCAGTTTGGTTAAAATCATTTTTGTATATTTTATTTAAAATTATATATTGCTTTATCAAACTTTTTTTCTGAACTCATGTAATCAGTTTTAGTGAAGAATTCTCCATGGGACACAGGTTTGAGCAAGAGCACTATTGCTAACGCAAACCATTGTTCTCAAAAAGAATGTTATTTTATTGATGCATCATTATTGAAGGTTTCTAGTGATTTGTTTCTATGCAGGAGAGGTCCTTTCTTTAGGGCTGAGGGCACTGGTCACCGCAGAAAAAGGATTTTCCCTCTTCTGACAGTGGGGAAAATGTCAGGACCTGGGGGCTCCGAGGGAGACTGGGTTTGTTATACAAGTGAAGCCTCCCACAACGCAGGCGTTGGAAGGTTTCTGTGCGAGGCAGGAAGAGCTGTCATAATCTTTTTTGGCTCTTTCGGCATCTTCCTGACTCCCAGTCTACCCAGAGACAAACACAGACTCAGCCTCCATCAGAGGCCTCTGCATCTCACTGTGAGGATCCCACAGGGAGTGACAGGCCTGCCCTTTGCTCTACCTGGGTACAAGCTGCTGTGGTTATGGTGGGAGCACTCCGTGGAGCTGAGGAGGGTCCTGGGAGAGAAGGTGCAGATGCGGCCAGAGAGAACGAGCTCTCAGAAGCCTCCTGTGCCAGGGCGAGGGCTACAGAGTTCATCAGGTGGGCATAGCAGAGCCCCAGAGTGACATATTAAAATTTGCATTTTAGAAAGGTCATAAGTGTGGAGATGAGAGAGTGAGGACTCAAACAGAGTCTGGAGGCTTTCTAGAAATAAACGACAAAGATTTATTCAAGGGTCTTAGGATTCGCAACCGGAAAACACAACTAGGCAACATGCAGAGTGTTCCAAAGAAGAAAAAAGCTGAGCTGTTCTAATAAGTAGAATGTTCTTCAGAAGAATCAGTCCTGCTTTCTTAGCCCCTGGGTAGGACCAAGATGGCCATCCTCCAGATGACCGGGGATCTTGGTCTCTGAGCCTTTCACAGTCTTCAGAGGGTTACCTAGAGGTCTGATGTATGTCCAGGCATTGACACAGGGCTGGAAAGTTCAAAAGTTTAAATTCCCAGGCCAGTTAAACCAAGAATAGAATCGTCTCCTCGTGCTTCAGCCTCCTTGATTTTAGTAACTTAGCGGCTTGATTAGAATGCGCTCATTTGCTTCTTCAGTCTGTCCCTGGGGGAGTGAGTCAGAGGAACCTGTGGGGAGCACTGCCTAGTCTCAGGTACAACAGCCAGAGTAACTGGCAACTCATGGACGGTTCCAAAGACAGCTCTGGGGGCCCTGATCTGGGCCAGAGACAGGACCACGGCTAGAGGGGCAGCTAGCCTGCTGTTCAACTTGACTCCAGGTGGGCACACCTGTACAGTGTTAGATTTGTGATCTCTGCACGGATCTACAGTATGTGACCAGTCACAAAAAGCCAGCCCCATTCTCCCAGGGCAGAATGGCTCAGTGCTCCCACGCTGTCTGACCTCGCCGGCTACCTGGCCCTGTAACCATCTCCACTGCTCGGTCAGTGCCAAGACTCCCTTGTTACAGACCTCAGGCTTCCTTATTCTCCTGACCTTAGAAACTATCTTAAAACAAAAACAAACAGGGAGATGAAGTTGGTGGGTTGATTTGTTCAGGGTTTCTAGTTCCTTTCTCAATTATTATCTATCGACTGTTGGTGCGGGGTGACCTTGGTGACAGCTGTAGAGCAGCTGCCTGAACAGCAGTGCACTCACCAGGACACCCGATTGTGGGGCTGTCTAGGGCCTCGGGTCATGCAGCCAGGCTGGGAGGGCAGACAACTGCAGGCTTGACTGCCCAAGGCTACCTCAGCCATTAAACAGCTCTTTGTCAGACAGCACCCGCACCAGTGCCCAGCCCTCCGCCGGCCACCTGCCCTGCTGACATAGGGAGTGGTGAGTTCTGTAGAGAAATGACTCATCCAGATATGACCTAATCTCAACTGTAAGTACACAATTTGTTAATGTGCCATCAAGCCGGCCGGAGCCATTCCTGCAAGCTTGCCTGCAGAAGCCCTGTTCCCTGAGAGCAGCTCCATGAGCCGCCTTACAGTGTCTGCCCAGCAGCTCCTGGGGTCCCGGGAACATTGTAACAATGGAGTCAGGGATGTAGCTGAGAGATCTCTCTGGGGGCCACAGCAGTGCTGGTCCCTTACCGAGAAACGGGGACCCTGCAGCCATAGGACAGCTGGTTCGGATGCATGGGAGTTCAGGCTTAGAGTGGAGTGGAGGGTCGCACAGGAACCACTACGTCCCACCGACACCATGGAATTCTGAGCTGCTTCCATCAGCGGTGCTGGGCCTCAGTGACCAGGAGTGGATTTTTCAATCAATTTTGTACAAAAGCACTGCCTCAGTGCCCAGAGCTCAGAGTAGCTGTCACATTGCCGCTGGCCCTGAGCTGTGGGCAAATGGCTGCCTTGGTTTTCCATCTGGGCCTTAGTTTGGTTTGGAAAGAGGCTTAAAGGTCAGAGTCAATGGGGGAGTGGACGACTGACTCAGAACAACTGACGGGTGAGGCAGAGCATCACCACTTACAGACAACACGGTCCCAGGCCTGAGAACCCTCCCCATCCGGTAGAGCCAGGCTGGCACGGGGTTTGCTGCGCACTCTATGAGGGCCAGAAGCCCAGGGACCCAGCGCGAGGGCCAGCATTTCAGCCTAGGCCTCATTGGTTGGGGTGCGAGTAGATGGCAGATAAACCTGGGGGGTGCGTGCCAGATGCCCAGCCTCCCGGATCACTCATGTGGGCTGCTGCCATTTGCTTGTCCTTACATGTCATGAGATTCCGAGGGCATGTTCGTTTCAAGTGTGGCACATGTTCACATTTCCTAGGACCCAAGGGTGACTCAGAGAAAACCAGGCCACCCAGGGAAGGAGCGAAACCAGAACCCCCAGCGGCCCGTGGGGCACGGCTCTGTGCTCGGAGCCACCTGGGAGCCCTGGGGTGCACCAAGCTGCCACACCGCACACCGGAAACCGGTGAGCACACACTCACACCCGCCAGCAAGGGCACCAGGGGGTGGGAGGAGCACAATTTGGTCTCCACAGAGCTCTCTCACTAAGGAGTTCAGAAACTGGTTTTTCTTTTGAGAAAGGGACTTTTCATGTCCCTTGAGGTTCTGCATGGATGTGGTCCTGTGGTCGGGTCCTGAAACCTCAGGATTTCTGGGCCTGCCTGGCTGGCTTGGAGGCTGGAATGAGGCAGCTCCCAGAGGGCAGGTCCCCACCTTTGAGCAAACACTCACTTCTGCATGAGTCAGCGTCCAAGAAACAAACTTTCTTACTTTGTACAGCAGGGTACCCTTCTTTCATCTGATTTATAAAACCAACCAACACTGAGCGAACGCATGACAGAGGGAAGGAGGTCTCCTCTCACCCATGGCTACCCTCAGAACTGCCTCCCTTACCTCGTCCCTACAGTGGGTTTAAGAATAGAGGTAGTTCAAACAGCAAGCTTGTTGCTAAATCCCTTCTAAAGAAATGCTATTCATAACATTGTCCACTACACTTGAAGTCCTGTTGCCCTTTAGATGGTGGCGAGGGGCCACTGGGACTACCGGTAGGGCGGCTGGTCTCAGACACCAAGTCAGGGTGGGCCATGTCACCCCTGCAGAAAGATATCTTTGCCTTCAATTCCCTCAACAAATGCCTGACCACCCTCCAGACCTGGGACACGGCTAAGAATGAACCCGAACCCCTGTTCGGTAGAGCTTACGTGTGTTGCGGGGACAGACAGTACACAAGTAAACAAATAGATATGTTTTTAAATTGCAAAAGGAAATCACTCTCAAGGAAATAGGGGTGGTGAGATAGGAGTGGGGAGAACTCAGGGAAGGTGGTACCAGAGCATCCACCTGAGCATGGGGTGAGTGGCCAGGACAGGAAAGCTAGGCCTGAGCCAGACGTGCAAAGACCAGGGGAAGAAGAGGGCCCTACTGGTTTTGTATCGTTTCCTGAAGGATTTAAGTACCTGCCACAATACCTCAAAGGAAAAAGAACAACGTAATTGCCATTGTAAATCGCTATCAACTGTAAAACACATTTGATTCCAGAGATATGAAAATGTGTTACGATATACGCCTTAGCTAGCATGGGCGTGGTACATCAGCTCAGAAGCCCAGAAGTGGAAAGGGCTTGGCGAGTTTGAGCAACTCAACAGAACACAGTAAGTCGCAGCTAGTGAACTGGAGGAGAAAAAGGAATGAGGTTTCAGGAGGTAGAAGGATAAACCTTACAGCTTGGTTTAAGCATAAAGGGAGAATGATGACGGGGCCCTCGGCTGAGATAGAAGAGACTTTGTAGTCACCAAGATGGCAATTTTAGAACCATCTTTTATATTTTAAGCGGCGACTAAGAGAAGGAGGGTTAAAAGGAGACTTAATATCCATTTGAAACTCAAGGCTCAGGAAAAGGCTTCTCTTCCATGTCTGCAAGGAAACCAGGGTCCGCAAAACTGAGAGCCAAAGAGACTGAGTAAGGGTCTGTTTTATACAAAATTTTATGTCATCTGCATACCACATCGCCATAGTTAGTAAACTGTTAAAGATGCTTCTGCATTATTTCTATTCTGATAGGAAATAGACAGAATTGGTGTGTCATCTAGAAAGCCTAATCCGTCATGATTTACAGTCCAATTTCGCAAACTATTTAGAGTGATGAATTTTTCATTGAGGCTGTTGGTCAGCACAATAATTCAGTCTATATGGCATGTTTAGACCAAATGCCACTGCATCTATAATGTCGCTTTAATGCTACGACCTTCTCAAAAGGCAGGTAGGAACGGGAACCATCACCTGCAGTTATGCAGGTCGGAAAACTCTTAATGACCAGCACAGGAACTGGCAGAGCTGGAAACGGAATCTGAGTTCTATATCGCAACCCTGGCCCTGTGCCTCAGATGCTAAAGTCCTTGGTACTTTATTTCTCTACTGTCCTCATCCTGCCTCCAGGGTCTATTTGCATTTCCACAGTGAGATCAAGGATACATCGATCCCATGCTGTATTCTTAAATAGATTTTTCTAGTTCTTCTGCTCCCACAACCATAAGTGATAAAATACAAGCATGGTCAAGGTCACAGGTGCCCCAAGTTAATGATGGTTGCTACTGTGTTTTGGAAATAGATCAGTGGTGATCTTTGAAAGGTGTCTGAACAAAGGTTAACTGATCCTTCTCTCGCCTCCAAATACTCAGTACCAGAATGTAGTGTTTTCACCCCGAGGAAGTGTTCTGGTATTTATTTTCTAGGAGACTAAGAGAAAGTACCTTCTCATGAATTAGCAAACATTAAGACAGCAGTTGTAAAGCCTGCCTAATTATCAGGCCTCCCTGGAAGGCTTCCCCTGTGTCTGTGGTATTGAAACCTCCACATTTATTAAACTCCCCAGGGGTGAGGTTAAAAGGAGAATTCTGATTTCTTCTAGCTCCTTGGTAATTCTGATGACTTTGCACCTGGGAAAGCAGTTTTTCCACTGCTGTTCTCTGGATTCAGCCCCTGCACTCTCCTCCTCTCTCGGCCCCTCAGAGACTTTCAGAGATCAAGTTATCTCATCGATCCCGTAAATTATAACCTCTCTCCTTTACTCGTTCTTTCTCAGGCACTCAAGGAGTTCAAGTGTCTTCCATCTTTAAAAACAATCATAACAAAACCTTTCCTTAACCTCATACCTCCCTGCCGTCGAGTTCTTGTTTTAACCAAAGAAGCCTCGCTCTTTGACCCCGTGTCTCCATGTCCCCACTGCCTACATGCTCCTCGCTGCCCCGCAGCTCCCCGGGGTCAGTGGCTGCCCTTGCTGGTGACCGAGGGAACACCTTTCGGCCCCTCCCTTCCCAGTTTCTCCTTCCGATTTGGGGCTCTACGGGCTTGGCTTTCACGAGACCACAACCCTCTAGTTTTTGTTTCCTTTGTTGTTTTTCCTTTTCTGGACACTGCTTCTCAGAGAATTAAACATTCCCGTTAGAATTGCGTTTCTCAAAGGAAGGTCCTCGGCCCAGAGGGATCATAATCATAGCAGGTGTTAATTAAAAATCTAAAGCCCCAGTCCTACCAGACCAGAATCGCTGGGGAGATGGTCTGCGAATCTGAATTTTTAGCACCCATTTTAGGTCAGAAACTCCCAAATGGCGTGTCATGGATGAGTTAACCGAGATGCAGATGGCCCCGGGGTGGTGGTTCTCCCGTGTGAACACCTCCTTCATTTATTCCCGTTCCCTCCCAGTAGGGCTACTTCTGTGGATGCCAGGAGGTGACAAAGGTTGGGAAGTATTGCCCTAGGCAACTTTCACATGCAGTCTAGACTGAGGACAGAATGCTGCCTCAGGCGTTGGTGGCCCCTGTCCTCCTGTCTGGCCAGCTTCTTCGCTCTAAAGACTTGCCCAGGATGGCGCCATCCACTCCACGGCCAACGCTCATCACCACAGTCCCGCCTGCATCTCACGTCTGAGATCTCCGACCCCACACCCAATTGCCTTTTGGCCATAAACTGTTAAATGTCCCGAGAGTCCCTCAGAACCATTATGTACCAGGCCTAGGATGGAGGATACATCTCTGTTTGTCCCGAACCAACTCATTTGGACACTAACTTACATTTCCATAGCCAAGTAAATTGCTTTCATTGTAACAGTTGAGATGACACTTATCTTTTTCACTAGATCATAAACTTACTTACAATAGGAACTTTATTTCTGCCGTCTTAATTTATGTTTTAATATATCTCAGTGCAGTCATGTTACTTTTTACATAAAAGATGCTCAGTAAACAGTAAGTTCCACTGAATCGCTTCCAAGTTAGCACATGAACTCAGACGGGTGTGTCTCTGAATTAGTCTCTGCATTTAGTAACTACATGACTTTAGACAGTTATTCTATTGTTCTTATAATTAAGTGTTTATATCAGAAAAATGAGACAGAACAATTGTTTCACCGAGTTAGTGAGGAAAAGCTTACAAAGTACCTAGCAAAAATGTCAGGTACATAGGAGATGCTCAATAACTATTAGGGTCCTCCGCTGACACTCACCTCTGAGGCAAGCATGAACCACCGGTCACAGGTGAGAGGAGGAATGAACACTGACAGTCGGAAGAACATTCCCCACGCTGTTTGGGGACGGTACTTAGCTTAAGGGGTCCATGTGAGGACCAAATGAGATAACGCATGCACATGATCTCTATGGGCCTGGCACAGGCCAGTGTCCTCTTCGGCGTGAGCTCTTTTAGGCCAAGGAGGTCTGTATTGGGTTTGTCGGTGTGTCCCAAGCACCTATATTGAATTGTGCCTTCTGCATTGCAGGAACTCCAGACATACTTGCTGACAAAATAAACACTAGTTCCCTGTCCGCAGTCCCGCTTTTTTCTCATTAAGAAGCTTCTGCTCCCCACATATCTTGCCTGTCTTGGGCAAATATTCTGCTTGCTTTCTCCAGACACAGAAATAAGACAGGATTAGACACAGCTCCTATTCAACGGCCTGACAAAATCACTTAATAGCAAAATATAAAACTCCATCTGGGAGAAAAAGAAAGATACAGTGTGAGATGCAGCCAAATCATGTAGGGAAAAAGAATAAAAGAAAACGTCAGATTAAACAGCATTACTCAAGAGAGCAGCTTTGAGACAACAACAGAAGAATCTAGAAATGAATGTCATGTTGGTACAGAGCAGGTGTTGGGACAGGAAGGAGGAAGGAAGAAGAGAAAATTAGAAACAGCAGGGACAGCGCCTAAACTGGCACCAGCATAGACTCTGAGGGGAAAGCTGGCACTGGAAGAGGATTAGGTCATTAGAACACCAGCTGACTGCGGTCAGGACAAATGGGCACCAAGCTGGTGCCAACGATGACAGCACATAAAAGAGGAGGCACGTGGAACCTGCACTGGCAGCAGATTAGACAGGTGAATGTGTGGCCCACGGCCCCCTCGTCCATGCCTGCCATCACTCAGCTGTAAGGCTGTAGGCCCTTACTGTGGGCAGCCATGTGCTAGGCGTGGGGCCCCGAAATGCGCTAAGACCTATAGTTGAAAGGTTTATGTGGCACGTTCTCTCCCCCAACAGCACGCTTCTATTTCCCCAAATGCATAAAGGGAATAAACAGGAGCAGGAATTACAGACTGGTCCTTTGGGAATGACTTTGTAGGAACACCAGGACGCCTACTCAGATGGCTCTGTGTCAGTAACAAGACTCTCCCTGCGTGCAGGTCTGTTGTGTGGGATGAATCACAAACGAGTGTGTCGGCGCTCTAAAGACACGGGAGGAAGGTACAAGAAGGTCTGCAGGGAGAAGCTAGGTGCCGGTCAACGAGGACATGCAGCCTGGTAGAGAACTGTATTACTAACCCTCGACTTCATGTATTAAAAACTAGTATTGCTCTCAGAAATAAGGCATGCCTTGCAAGAGAACCTGCCTGCTAGGTTTTTATATGTTTATTTATTTATTTGGACAGGAAACACAGTCTCTTGGATCACAGCGCACCTTAGCAGCACCAGCTCCCCATGCCTCAGTGTCCCGTGATGAGGGCCAGATGTGCCTGCACGGGCAGGGAGCAGGGCTGTACTGCAGGAGAGGAACCCACAAACTATGGAGCTCTGAGCTCATATAGGTGGCTAGCACATCTGACCTTCCTTTCCTCTCTGGGCAGTGTGAGGGAGAGGGATGGGGAAAGGGGAGGGGAGGGGAGGGGGGAGAGGAGGAGGGGGTAGGGGAGGAGGAGCTCTGAAATGTAAACTAGTACTCTCTGGGGAGAGGAAGGGATGGTCCCTAGCTTTTTTTATTACCCTTTAGAATGTAAGCAATGGCTCCAGAGGAGATAAGAATTTAAATTTTTCCAGAGCAATACACAACCTAACTTCCAAGGCATGTGTGCCATTCAGTCATCCTGTAACTCATGTTGCCAGTAATTTTTGCATGAATATGAAAATGTTCATAGAGTTATTTCCCAACACTAAAGAAGTCATGCGTCTCAACAGTTGAATAAATTGTTTTGATTCTCTGTGATCACACCTATTTTCCAGATATTTCCATTTCTAACGTGTCTGGACAACCCTTTCTAACTTTTATGTACTTTGCTCTCCCCATACCATGAGGCATGGCCATACTGTTTTCCACAGTGGCTGCACTATTTTTCATCCCCACCTACAATTTCTCCACATCCTCAACTGTTGTTTCGTGTGTGTGTGTGTGTGTGTGTGTTTTGTAGCCATCCTAACGGGTGTGAAGTAGCATCTCACCGTGGTTTTGTTTGCATTTCCCAAATGGCTAGTGAGTCTCTTTTCATGTGCTTACTGGCTATTTGTATATCTCTTTGGAGAAATGTCTATTTAAGTCTTTTATCCATTTTTTTGATTGAGTTGTTTTGTGTTATTGAGTTGTAGTTCTTTACATCTTCTGGATATTAATTCCTTATCAGATCTGTCATATGCAAATATTTTCTCCCATTCCATGGGTCACCTTTTCACTCTCTTGATAGTGTCCTTGGATGTACAGGAGTTTTTAATTTTGATGAAGTCCAACTTATCTATTTTTTCTTTTGTTGCCTGTGCTTTTGATGTCATATCTAAGAAACTGTAAAATCCAAATCGTGAAGCTTTTCTTCTATATTTCCTTTTAAGAGCTTTATAGTTTTAACTTACATTTAGATCTCTGATCCATCTTAAGTAAATTTTAGTATATCTTAGTGTATTTAGTGTCAAGGTAAGGGTCTGACTTCCTTCTTTTGCACGTGAGTTCTAAAATTTTTTTTTTTGTAGATTCCTTAGGATTTTATATATAGACTATCCTGTCATCTTTAAATAGGGATGGTTTTATTTTTTTCCTTTTGGATATTTATGCATTTTCTTTCCTTTTTCTTGCACTGGCTACAGAATCTAGAACTATGATGAATAAAAATGGTGAGAGCAGACATCCTAGAAATTGCCCCCATTTTCGGAGGAAAGCATTCAGTTTTTCGTCATTAAGTATACTGTTAGCAGTAGGTGGGTTTTTTGGTATATGCTTTTTATCAAATTCAGGAAGTTCCCCTCTTGGCCGAGACTTTATTTCTTCATTGCAACAAGCATGCTCATAGTCACATGTTGCGATGGCTCCTGTAACGTTTTGTCAGATAACTCTACCATCTGTGTCGTGTTGACGCTGGCAGCTATTGATTTTTTTTTCATTCAGGCTGAGATCTTCCAGATTGTCTGTATGAGTGTTCTTCGATTGACACCTGAAAATGTTTGTATCATGTGACGAGACTGTATCTTATTTGAACTTTCTGTTCCGGCTGGCTTTCTCTGATTCAGCTTCGGTTCTGGCAGGAGGTGAAGGGAACCGCCCCTTACTAATGGGAGGTGGAGGTCCAGGTTTGCCACTTGGCCCCCGTGGCACCTGAGAGGAGGGGGCCTCATCTAGATGGGGGTGGGACTTCTGGCTCCCCACTGACACCAAGGTGTAGTCCCCACTGACACCAAGGTGGGGTAGTCTTTTACCACAGGGCAGTGACTAAGTTCTGGACTGTGTCACAGGTGGGTGCCTCATTATCACCTGTGGGGTGGAAGCCAGACCCTACTGATACTGTGTGTGTATGTGTGTGTGTGGCGGGGAGGGTGGTGTGTGGGTGGGGAGTGCAGGCTCATTACTTCCCAGTGAGCAGTCCCCAGCTCCTGCTTGGCCTTTTCTGAAACTACCTAAAATGAGGGTGCCTCGCTATTGCCTGGTTAGAAAAGAAGTGGAAGTCCAGGCTTCCCACTCTGTCTCTGCTGGCACGAGGAGGTAGAGCCACAGTTTCTTCTGTGGTGTGTGGTTGGTGTGTCTTCTTTGGGTCCCGAGTCCCTTAAGTGGTCTGCCTTCCTCACTCTGATTTTCAGTCTTCTTGTGTTTATTTGATATATAATGTCCGGGGTTGTAATTAGTGGGAAGAATAAGGCAAAGCACCTCTACTTAATCTTCCTGGGTGCAGAATTCTAAGTTTACTTTTACTTGCTAAGATGCTAGGTCTTAATTATTCCCACCACAAAATAGGAATGATAATTATGGGTTGTGACAGAGGTGCTAGCTAATGCTACAAGGGTAATCAGATTGCAATATATAAATCTATCCAATCGACATGCTGTACCCCTTAAATTTACACAATCTTACATGTCGAATATATTTTGATTAAAAAAATAAGGGAAACAAAGCTGGGAATGAGGGAAATAAAACTTAAATAGTGAGACCGATTGCCCAAGGCTCCCTTGGAGCCTGTGGCAAAGCCTGCAAAGAATTCACATATCTTAGGATTCTGCCTCATTTTAAATTAAGTCACTTATGTCATTTTGAAAGTGTCAGAACTTCTCAGTAGGTACTGAGACAGTCTAAAGTTGAGAAAAGAAAGTCACATCAAACGTTTTGAGGAAGGACGGTGACAAATGCATCTCATCCATGCTTAAGAAAGCTAGTTTATGGTTAATGCTCTGTTTAATCGAAAGCCGACACTGGGAGGCTGTGGGCAGAAATCACAAGGGGGCTCCAGTATGACAAGAGACTCCCACCGCCTTTAGCATCTCTGTGCCTTCCAGCTTACGCATAGCCACACACAGGCATATCTCTCACCCCAGCGCTGCCCACACATGGCTCCCGAGAGGCCCCTCTGGGTCTTGATAATTCTGATGAGATCACATGCCCTGCCCCGTGGGTCCCCTTTTGCTTGAGTCAGGAGCAGAGTTAAGGGAAGGGAGTCTGACAGCCCCAAATCGGTCACTCTGGGCTGCAGAAATAATCCGCAGCGACCTGACAGTGCTGGAGTCCCCTCCGCTGGCCAACAAAGTGAGCTCATGGCTTCTGGGACCCCCCGATTTCCCGGATAATGAGGAGCTGAGGCTACAGACTCACCTCACCCGATGCCCCTCGGCAGTGCCGCATGGTGTCCAGGAATGGAAGTGACATGGCTCCTGGAGCTGAAAGGTGGAAACGAGTCTGCCTTCCCATAACATCTGGAGCTCTTTTCTGAAATAAAACAGTGACAGCAAATGCTGAGTGCTTCACAGAACAATGGCTCAGCATCCTTGGACAGATGCCAAGGGTGGTTCTGAGGGGGAAAGGCCACCCTGTTCCGACTTCGCAGGTGTCAGAAGCTTGTTGAAGCTGATGTTCCTGGGAAGCAGATACGCTCTCTGTCCCATGGTGACCGCTCGATTTTAGACCTGATCATATGTTTTGAGCTTCAAGTCACCAAAGGAAGGCTTACACTTAAATAGGTCAACAAACCTACTCTGGGGCTATTCAATGATATTTTTACTGTCTTCTCTTGGAAAGAGAAGCATGAATGGTACAGAGGACAGCTGCTCAGAAAAATCTAACAATGTCTTGTTTGATGAGAATACTTGAGCTCTTTCATAGAATTTCCAGGGAGCTGCTGAGCTGGAAGGTCTAAAAAGTCAAACCTGTCTCTTCGGTTTGCAGATGGCCTCATCAGTGACACAAAAGGAAAGCAGCTCATAGGCACAATGTCCTTACTCTAAACCTGCCAGCCCGGGCCAAGGCCACACAGATATGTCTCTACTGGTAAAAGTATTTCGTGTTTTTGGAACATCTTTATCTATGCCACTGAGATGACGACACTGACTGATCTCATGGAATACTGTGGGTGTTCATTATAATAACGCATATGTAGAGTATGTAGCATCAGAAAGAGACCTAGATTTTAAGTCATTTTCTCATGCTCTCATATAGCGAAGACTGCATCCTATGAGACAACATGATGTGACTCCACTTTCAGTTGTGATTAGGGCAACAAACGATTCTTCACGTGCATGTTTTTCGTCAGCCAGGGAGAAGTCAAGCTCCACGTGGAAGAAGGCCCTGGATGTCAACCAGGAAACTTGGCGCTGCCCACTAACAGTCACTAATTGTACCTCGCCCAACACATTTCTTTGCTTTGCTTTGCTTTTGTTTGTTTCTGCTTTCTAAATTATGATTATTTTGTACCTTAAAAGCTAATGCTTGTGGGTGGCTTTGAAATCTCAGTAATGCGTGAAAAACAATCACAGAGAAAATGGACTATCGGAACGAGCAGTTAAGCACAGAAAAAGCACCCACTTTACTTTCAACCCCGCCCTCCTTTGCGCCTGCATTTCTCTGCAGCTGCGTCCCCCTGACACCCGTGTGCCCCAACCCCGCACACCTGCCTTCCCCGTGAGGACTAAGGTCTTCCGGGACCTAGAACGGCCAGCGCTCCCAGCCCTCTTCCCCCGAGAAAGCCGAGTCTGCTCGTCTCTGCAAAAGGGGCTCTGACGAGGACGCGGGGTGCAGACGCCGCCCGCCCTCGCCCCTGAGGCGGCGCCTCCACAGGGCCCTGCTCTCCTGGTGGCGAGAGCTTGCCTCGCTCTGGGAAACCGGGAGTGTCCCGGGGACGTCGCCCACAACCCTCCGGGCCGGCGAAGCGGCTGGCGCTGGAGGCAGCGTCTCTCACGCTTCGGCTCTCGGCTCCGAGAGCGTTACCGAGCCCTGAGTGGGCACGAGGCCCACGCACCCCCAGGGGCGCCCTTTCTCAGCTCCTATTTCCCAGAGCCCGTGGTGCCGCCCCTCAGGCTGGCCGTGTGGGAGCGCCGTCCCGGGGGGAGGTGACTTGGACCCCCGAGTGGTGGGGCTGTGGGGAACCCCCCAAAGGCCGCCACGGCTCTGCAACGACCCACGCGGGCCTGAGGTGACGGGGTCGGCCCTTCCCGCGCAGAGGGGGGCGCCTGAGGGATCGCGTCTGGCGCCAGCGCGTCTTCCTCACTCAGCCCTTGCGCTAGGACCCCCTTATCTGCCCTTTCGCTTTCCCGGGTTCCAGTTATCCACGGTCAGCAGCAGAAAATACCAACCGGAAAATTCAAGAAATTAGCAGCCCGCCAGCTTTCAGCGGCTCAGGCGCCGTTCTGAGTGGCGGCGACGAAATCTCGCGAGCCCGGCCCGGCCCCGCCCAGCCCCGCCCGGCACGTGACTGACTCAGCCTCGCGCGCCTCGCGCTGTGCTCGCTCCCTCGGGTCGGACACGTGGACTTGCGCGGCATTGGGTGCGTGTGTTCGCGGCACCCTTACTTTACTGAGTAATGGCCCCAGTGCGCCACGGCAGTGATGCTGGCCGTTGGGCCACGCCGCCGAGAAGCTGTAAAGTGCACCCCCAAAGGAGAGGGTGGGTGCGGCGCAATGGGGCGCTGGGAGAGAGAGGGAGAGGGACCACATTCACGTACCTTTTACTCTGGGATGTTGTCCTAACCGTTCTATTTTATTACGTTATCGTGGTTAATCTCTTGCTGTGCCTAATTCATAAGTTAAACTTTGCCGTAGGTGTGTATATATACAGGGGTGGGTCCTGACCGTGGTTTCAGGCATCACTGGGGTCTTGGAACATACGCCCCGAAAATAAGGGGCGACTATCTTGGCACCTAAAGTTCAGGAAGTGAAGATGAGTTGAATAGATGAAGTTGCTGTGTTGGTCCCTGCCTGAGAGGGATGCCACTGGCTGGGAACGCCTGAGGTTCTTGCCCAGGGAGCAGCTCCACAGATGTCCCCCGCCTGGGGCTCGTGTGGCAGTTGGACAGGCCCGGGAATTCTCACTGTGATTGCAGGACACGTGGTAGCAAAACCGTCAGGGAGCTCTGAGGATCGCATTATTATTCGCAGGTTCTCGGGGCACATGGCACACCGGGGCCACCCAGCGAGGCTCTGCCTTTATTAGGGTCCGAGGGGGGTGTCTCGGGTTAAACTGGTTCCCTCTATGGGCTCTGCTCTTGGATGGTGTCCTGTTACTCAGTGACCCGAAACCCTTTGATGGCCTCAACCCTTCGAAGGACACAACGATGGTCCTCCAGGCTGCCCGTGGGGCTCCCGCTGGCCTTCACTCCCGCCATGCTGCCCCTTGCTGTCACGGTCCCTCATGGGCGATACAACAGCCCCTCCCGTGGAACCAGTCTTCATGCTGCTCTCTGTGGCGGGGCCTCCTGCCCTTCTCCACCGTGCTCGGTGCTGGCCATCCTTGACCGGTCAGTATCGCTCAGGCGCCAGGCTCTTCACCCCTTCCTTCCAAGGACCTGGGGCAGTGGCGTCTGTAGACCTTGGTGCTGGATTGGCTTCCCCAGGAGACAGACGCTGAGACCCTGATGTTTGTCTTGCGGGGGGGTGTGCTGGTGGGCACTTGCATGGGTGCAGTGGGGCTAGGATGGGTGGCCCATGGGAGTTGTCCAGATTGGGGCGAGAATGGTGGGCCTTTTTCCCTGCCGTTGACTGTCATTGGCTACTTCTCCAGGGGGGAGGTGTCACCTTGGGCAGGGTGGTTTCCTTCGGCAGTTACTATGAGGGGCTCAGAGGTGAGTCAGTGGGTGACACTCGGGCACTGGGGGAGGGTCCTGCAGGGAGTCCTGGAGGCCCTCACAGCATCTGCAAAGCGCCTGAGTTGTCCCATAGCGCACGCTTCTGGAGCATGGTGCTTTTGCTGTGCGAGTGCCTAGTGCAGTCCTTGGCACGGCACGGGATCTCACCAACGCCTGTGAGAGAATGGACAAGCACAGTCTGTGTGCCTAGGCTTCCAGGTTTGCCCCCAGGGCCACCCTGGGTTCAACACTGAAAGTCCCACGTCTCAGCAAGAGCCTCAGCCCCGGGGATACCGCGGCAAGGCCGTCCCGCCCCAACACTCCTGAGTGCTGCTGACCGACTTACCAAAACTTCTGGCTCACCCTGACAGTCTGTGTGGCAAGGAGTGGCTGGAATTGTGTCACCAGCCTGCCAGGTCTTGGCTCTTTCCTGCTCATAATGCTTAGGTCCTATCGCCCCTTGTTCGGCACCGAGCCTCTGGTCTCTGACCTGGCCGTTGCAGCACGGGCCTCCTACCTCGCGGGACTCACGGCTCCTGGACCAGAGGCAAGGCCAATGCCACGAGAGGGTGGCACGGTCTGTGTAACACCGCTCAGCCCCCAGTAGGCCCCCCAAAGTGTGCGATCATTCCCCATGCAAGACTAGGACAAAATCAGGAATGCGAAGACGCTGGTTTTCCTGGAAACCATGACTTTAGCTCCACCGGCACTAAAGATCAAAACAATGAAAATAAGAATATTTCCTCCTCACCATCTAGCTCACTCCATGCTGAACTCTGTCTTCAACCCTCTCCTTCATCCTTGCATTCACCAATGAAATAACTTATTTTTCTATCGACTCCCAACCCTGATGAATGTGCCTTCGAATGGCATTTGTTCCATCTTAAGGAGGAAGAAATTAAAATGCTAAAGAGATGAGCAGCCAGTCCGGCATTACCCAGCGTGCAGACCTGGACTTTTCCAGAGGCCCAGGTGGAAGCCTGACATCTTGGCACATCTGTAGACTAAGACACACTATTCTCCTTTGGGGATGTTCTCCCACAGGCATCCAATCGAAGAGAGGAAATGGGAGACACTGCGGTTCGTAACTGTGAAGCAGCTTTAAGGAATGCTCACTGCAACACAGGCTCGTCCTGTCATTTCACGCAGGTGTGGCTGGGGACAGTGTGCATGTTTAATGGAGGAACAGAGGCTAACTTCCGAAATGTGTTTTAGGTGGTACAGCCAGGGTCCCACGGACTGATACATGGGGCTTGTCATCCTCCAGCCAGCACCACTTTCTTGATGTGCGTCGCCAACGGGGACAAGTGGCTTCCAAGCCTGGCACTGCCACTGGGCTCTGCTTCGCTCTGCCCCAAGACAGGGGTGCCTGGAGTAGCTGGGTCACTTGCTCAGCTCCTTAAATTAAGAAGGAGCAGCGTGGGGAAAATGACAGACAGGGACAGAAAAGGCGGTGTATTCAGTTCTGCCAGCTATGACACGAGCCGTGAATGACAGTGACCTTTGAAATCTAGCTGCCGAATGGATGAGGACAGGCTCAGTCCCAGTTTTAAGGTCACACTGTCCTAAATTGCAATCACAGGGTGTACCGACCACAGAGAGGAAGGCTTCCACTGTGAGTGAGCACGTAAAAGGGGCCCTTCTGCCACAGTCATGCAGCAATTTAAAGCGACAGTGTTTACCCGGAGCAAGAACAGGGTAATGCAGGGGGTTAAGGTAGATTATGGAGACATCTCTGAGCACCTGTGGACTCACCGGAAGCTTAGCTATCTCTTGGCTAACAGTCTCTGGCTTTCTAGCCACCGCTCAGAAATAGAGATTAATGCTGAGTTACATGCATAAAAAATATGTAATTAATATAAATAATGGAATCGAGAGTCTGGAAAAATCTTCAAAACACAGCTAATTTCTTCAACTAAAAATAAATAATATAGATACTTTATTTATTTAGAGATGTTAGCAGTAGCGTCACGGTCACATGTAAATGGCAGCGAGGCTACACATCACCATAATAGCTCAGGCTGGAAAATGAGATGCTGAGTCTGAGTTTTCTAGACACTGGAAATTATAATTTAAAAAGCAAGCCTCTTAAAATGGATTTTAATGGTTTTGAATAAAATTATATCTTAGTCCACCCTCCTTAAAGAGTCTATCAAACATAGTTTAACATCGTTTTGAACATTGCATTATTGAAATAGCATCAGAATGAATACCGAGCTGTCCTGGGTCATGGAAGATGGTGCTTTTCTTCTTTATCTGGGTCTGTCTTCCAGGTCAGGACCGTACCGAACCTGCAGCTTTCCGGGGGGTGGCTCAGTGCACTGGGGTCCGCAAGCCACACACAGAAGGCCAGGCAAATGTTGACCAATGCGGAAAATCCACTTTCGCAAGCACGTAAGTATTCGTCCATTTTACGGTCATGTTGACCCGAGTACGTGCTGCCACTCGACTTAGAATGGACAAAACATGCTATGGATAAGAGGGAGGTGTCATATCCTTGGAGTAGGTGACGACTTTTCCTTCTGAGTAAAGAAAAGGGCGCTCAGGTTGCAAACTGCCCCTCTCAGAGGCTGGGTGGCACAGGAGGCCAAGGGGACGGTGCAGGAACGGGGCTGCTTTGTGGGGACGGACGCCGCGCTGGCCTAAGGCGGCCTGAGTGACTGCATGGCAACCCCTGCCAGCAGCATCCTGAGACACTTAATTTTTTTTTATTTGTGCCACCAAAAAATGTATTGAAAAGTGCGCTAGCTCAGAGTCTGAGAACAACGAGGCAGCAACACTCCGCTTTGTCTTCTGTGGGGTGGGACACCAGGAATTTACCAGAACTGTGAGCCAAGTCAGTCTAAGCTCTGAGTGAAGCAAAGAGGCACTCGCTCCTTCTCAAATGTGCTTTTCTGCCAGGCTGCGAAAAATGCTTAACCGCATACTTATTGACTTCTACGCTCCTTACTGTATTTTAGAAAGATGAGACTGCCTGACAGCACTTATTAGATAAGTGAGATTTTTGCAAAACCATCTTCAGCAAATGATTTCAGGTTCTGCCTTGCACAAGAAGCTTGGATGTACCAAATTTTCATAAAGTAAAACTCTTAGAAAGTAATACATCCCTTTAGGGAAAACTTTAAATGCACTGAAGAGACCGATTTAGAATTTTACTGAGCATTACGAATAAAGTAAATGGAAAATACTGCATTATTTCAATTTCAGCTTTCTACGGAACTTTTGTTTCTAGATTTGCCGTAAAATGGCCTGTTTAACTATGAACTGACCCCAGAGGGACCGCCCCCTGACTGGAGGGATCGGTGTGGAACGCGGCCCCTCTCGGCACCGAGGCTTTGACGGGCCACGTGACTGTGACTGTGTCGTCTCCTGCGAGGGCCCGCCTGCTGACGCCCGTGGGGGAGACGCGGGCCTGTGACCACCTTGCAGCGCACACGTCCGCCAGTTTGAAATGAGCTCCTATTTGGGGCAAATCTTAGTTGTTTTATTAAGAAGCCAGTGTCCTGCTGATAACTGCAGAGGGTTAAAGAGGCTCTGCCTTGGTCGTCTCAGTCATCTTGACATCTGCCTCCATGTCTATAAATATTTCCTCTGATTGCCCCGAAAGACACCGAGGCTGCTTTGTAGAAAGTCTGGGCCTGACTGTTTTCCGGGCGAGAATGTGACTCCACGTCTTAGTCACGTCATCATTCCCGTTCTGCCCCCCCTCCCCGCCCCGAATCACACAACTCTAGAACAAACGCCTTTCACACCACACCTCCTGGGGGCATGAAAACCAAGGGGTCATCGGGGCCACTTTGTCCCACGAATTCCCCATCAGATTCTGGTGGACACTGTTCCTGTCCTCTGGTCCACCGCCCCCCTGATTTCTCAGAGGCGGAGAAGTCTCCCCAAGACAGTTCTCTGCTCACCTGAGTGTGTCCGCTGCTCCAAAGTCAGCACAGCCACTGGACAGACACACGGGACTTTGAACTCACACGCAGGGCACTCTGCTGGAAGGACAGTCGTGTCTGCTGCCTGCCCATCGTGAGGCCAGTCCGTGGGATCCTGAAGCACTCAGTCTAGAACATTCCTGCCAAGACTGGCTCCTCGTTTATACTCCTCACTCAAGCTACCTTGCTGATTCACACTCACCTCCCACTACGGGACCCCGGGGTCCGTCCCGGGTCACATGCGTCGCCCCCGGGCCTGTCCTGGTGCACGTGCTGCCCCCAGGGCCAGTCCTGGGTCACACACATCGCCCCCGGGCCCATCCTGGCACAACGGTGCCACCAGGGGCTGGTCCTGGCACACATGATGCCCCCAGTGGATGCCCCTCCCTTAGGACCACAGGGTGGCATCTGTCCACTGGCCGGTGACAGAAGGAAAGTCCAGGGAAGATTTTCTCCCTCGCGTTTTGCATCTGACAGGGGGTGGGGAGGCAAAACCCACTCCAATTTTTGTGCCTCGCCCTTCACGTTAAAAACAACAAAAAATTTGAAGGGCGTTAAGGTTTTGTGTATTCTCTGCAGTCAGGAAAGCCTGGAAACTAAGCACCACGCTCGATCCTGACTCAGACTGCTTCTTTTTCTGGGGCGTGCACCCCCTTAGACCAGCAGCAAGCTACAGAGGCTCACGAGGAATTCTCCAGCATCCGCTCCTTCTGGGACTTACACCTTCCTCACTCTATGCCCGCCAGGCCCTGGGGTCACCAAACTTCGCGAACCCGGTCATGTCCCTGGGGCACGCAGAGCAGGCCTGCGCTGACGGCAGTGGGGCCTGGATTGGGGGAGGACACTGTGGAGTCTAGCGTGGGAGAGGGTCTGCTGGTGACAGGCCACTATCACAGGAGCCATGGTGTGGACGAGGCCACGGAGTCCAGGTGACTCCTCCTTACAGTTTTGTGCTTCTGAGACAGGACGGGGTTTTATATGGTAAAGAACGGCCCTGCTCTAAGGGAGGGGACACGGTGTCTGAAGGCTAACAGCAGTGACAGGACAGGCTGGGAACGCAGGCCGGGCCACACGTAACGGAGGCGTAGGGAGGTCTGAGTGAGCCCCACCTAAGGCCGCTGCCTGGTGGCTCACCAGCCGGTGGCTTTACCAATGCCTCAAGCACCACCACCTGCAGGCAGCTCCCACGGGGACGGGGCTCGGTTAGCGGGTCACTGAGAGTTAGTTCTCAAGCAGGGGCTTTCTAGTGTCCTCGGCTAAGATTCCTAATAGTGTCCTGTGTACACCCTTCAATGGCTCCCTCTGTGGTTTCTGTAAAGGAGTATGTACATATCTGCATAGAAGAAAACTTTTCTTGATATATTAAAGCATAAATTGTAACCAGCTATGATTTTTATTTATTTCAGCTAATAAATTTAAAAATTCTCAGATTAATTTGACAGAATCTGTTCATCTGGGGCTTCTGTGGTTATTTTCTGTGCTTTCTGTGCTTCAGAACCAGGCGACTGCAAATCACAATGCACTTTCAAAACAGAGCACCGTAATCTTTTTCACAAATCATACTCTACGGGACTTGTTGGCGTCCGCTCCGCAGAAATGCTTACAAACGTTTCAGACTTCTCATATCATACTCCTGACGAGGGTAGAAACAGTCACTGTAGCAGGACAGCAGTCTGGCTCACTCTTAAGTGTTCTCTTCCTACTATTATTTTATTGGAGAACTCATGATTCTTTCATATAAAGAGAAATCAAATGGGAAAATAGCTACAGTCTTGGGTTAAGAAGTACGCCGAGATCTGGTGACTGGAACCGTATGTACAGGATACAAATGTATTTATACTTTATATGTACACAGTTAAGGGCTACCTATTATAAATAGCAGGTTTAACTTAGATTCTACAAAAATAATCATTTTGGATGGGTGCATGCAAACCAGTACGCATAAACTTATAAAACACAGCTCTATGCTTTTTATTTGCTTTTAAATATAAATGTTGCTATTTAGCCGTCAGCTAAATGATTTAAATGCAAATCCCAAAGTCCCCAATTAAAAGTATAAAATCTGCTTCTATCCACAGCGGCACACTGCTTCAAGTATTTTTCACCTATTCGTAAAGTCTAGATAATTTTGTCGCATGTGAATTATAGGTACAGAGCCCATTTCCTCAGCTATTAGTCCTTCAGAGCGAAAGCTTCCTTCGTTCCATTTTTCTGTTTTGTATCATTTTTAACATTACAGAAAGTAGATATTTGATAAGACATCACCTTGGCGTTTACAGTCTCATAAACGAGCGAAGCGGGGCTCCTCCCTCGCGCCCGGCCTGGCGCTCTGGGGCAAAGCCCAGCACTCAATGGCTTGCGGGGCCATCGGGGTGGGCGGAGGACGCCGGGGGCACGAAGGGCTCATCCTGCTTCTGATCCTCTTTCATGCCGGCTGCTTGGTCCGTGATGGAACAGAAGGACAGCTGGTCGTGCTCCACGATGTGCACTCGGTCCTCGTCCTTCTCTTTCTTCACGTAGAACATTTTTCGGAATTTTTTCAGCTCGTGGAGTTCACAGAAGGTTTCCAGAACGACCAACATGGCAACAAGGCCGAGAAGCAGGTAACCTGTGTGAGAGAAACGGCAGCGTCTCAGGGGCACGTGACACGAGATGTGACACGAAAGGACTGCTGACGATAAACTCGCGGCCGCTTTTCTAACTTCTCGGAGTGCTCTGAAGGCCACGGCTCAAAGAGGGACGACCCAGAGGAACACGAAGAGTGACCTAACCTTCTACAAAACTGGGTCGTTCAAAATCATATGGTGCAATTTTTGAGGGGGAATAAAAAGTCGGGGCCGATGCGGCATCGTCACAGAGCGACACACTGCACTCGCCCGGGGGTGGCCTTTGAGAAGTCTCTCCACCACCTGTTTGTGTCAGAGGCTCTCTAAAAGCCAGCGACAGAAGAGCTTTTTATTTAGCACGAGTGCTTACGACCAAGCCTGACACCTTGCGAAGGCCTCAGCACTCCGATTATTCCAGAACGGGGAGAGCAGCATGGGAGTCACAGCTGAAGCTAGAGGAGAGTCCTGAGAACTGAAGTAGATGTTAAAAAGCTCCCTGTGCGTGGCTCGTCACTCTGCTACCAAGACCTGGCATCAAACTAAGCTTCCCATTATGTGAGGTCATTTTTGGGGGAGGCACGTGGACCATTCGCTGAATAACTCTACCAGCTTCTCACTCCGAAATGAGAGACCATCTGTGGCTTCGGGTAAAGTGCTATTCCCTGGAATCTGAGATGGGAAATGGGTGGTTTTAAGTCAGTTCCGACGTGTTTAAAGTCAGTTTTAAGAAAAAAAAAAATCATGCTGGAAAGGAACAGAAAAGTGAAAGTAAAAACTCTAAGACTAAAAAAATCTAAATTTCGTGTTCCATTGGTAAAATGTTTCGGGAAGATTTTCAGAAAATAAATGAAGTAGGAGGGCTAGAACCGGCAGCATAATAGGAATAGGAGGCGGATTACCTTAAGAATGCGAAGTAACACAGGTCTAGTACCTTTAGGATTTGGCTATTCGGTGTTGATAATAACAGTACGTTTTAGAAACAGCAGTGACATTGCTAGTCAGACTCACTGCAAATCCCCTCCTTTCCCTTTATCTAGTATTTAGTCAAACTCTTGAATGCTGACAAAAGTAACCACGGGGTTTCAGGCAGAAGCTGCGTGGTTTTATCTGATCCAGAAATATATCTTTGGAAATTCAATTTGTTCCACCCAGCACATAACCATGTAGATTGCCTAAAAAATCCACGATTCACATTGGAACAAGTCTGAAAATGTTCCGCAGGGATTTATTGACATGTGAGACACTGAGGAGGTTTAACTATTGAGTAAAATTTATGAGAAGACCTTTAACATAAGAAAACAAACCTAATTAAAGAAACATCCAACTTTCCTCTGTTATGAAAAAATTAAAATAAGGAGGTAACATTTTACCTAACAAATGAAAAGAAAGTCGAAATAACATTCGTCTGTGCTTTGAAATGTGCAACAGAACACCTGTAATGCCACCGGCCCAAACCACGCTGAAACTGTCACCTGCAGGTGGTTCTGGTGAAGTGTAAACTCAAGATGCCACTTGGAAAGCACTGAGTCACAAAAAGGCATATTCCCTCTGGGCCAACAATCCCACTTCTTGGAAAGATATCAAAGTAGAAAAAGTGCAAACATAAAAAATATTTACTGCAGTTATTCATAATGCCCCCGTGCTGGATGTAATCTACATATGCAACAGTACAGGCATGGTTAGGTCACGGCATAGCCACCTGGTAAAGTGTTATGTGGACATTAAAAATAATTATGGTAAGTCGAAATATGAAACCATTCCCGTGACCATCTGGTAGCTTGTTCACTGAACTTGCGTGGCAGCAAAGCATCGGTTTATGAGTGAAGTCGCTGTCTTGGGTGAGCCGTGGTTTCACGGAAATGCGAAAATGCTGTCCTCGAGTTTGCACTACAAGCCAAGGCCAGGACAGAGCCCTGACTTCCTTGGTATGTGCTGTGATTTCCTGGAAGACACGACCCGAATCTTAAAAAACTCTTGAGAAGGCAGAAATGAAAACTGTGTGCGTTGTGATATGACTCTATGCATCTTGAAAAGCGAGAAAAAGGATGCACAAAAATAGTTACTTGAAATGGAATTCTACATTTTCCATGATATACTGAATTTTTAAAAAATGTTTAAAAATTATAAATCGCTGGCCATCTGCATTTTAATGCCTATTTTCCACATATAAAATTCTGAAAATGGTTAATATATTCTGACTTTTTCAAGTTAGAGATGGTCAAATAAGACAAGCAATTGTTTTAAGAATTTTCTGGTAAAGAATGTGACTGATTTTAATAGGCTACAATCCCAGCCCTAGTTTTCTTGAGCTTAAAATATTTAATTAAGCAGAGCAACTTTTTTTTTTTTAAGTTAAAAGTTGGTTATCAAGTATGTCCTCTGCGGTACATTTTAACACTGTAATTTACAATGCTTATTACAATATTAGTAAGAAATTGGTCAATACTTTTAAGGTACCTGGGAAAAATAACTCAGTAATAATAAGGTTTTTGTACGGTTTTGAAGGGGATCGTGATGAAATGAAATCGTTACGGGAAGGTGGCAAAACTGAAAATTTATCAATGAAAAAGCAACGGGGCTTCTACGAATGACTTCTAGAAGGCCGCAAGATGACTTCTGGGGACCGCGAGAGAGCAGGGTGGCGGCATCCGGTACTCACATGTGATCCCAATCTTGTAGAGCTCTCGGAATTTCTGATTGTAGCCTTCTCCAGGAACATAGTCCCCCAGGCCGATGGTGCTCAGGGAAATAAAACAAAAATAAAAGGATTCCAGAAAGTTCCAGTCGTCCTCCAGGACGGAGAACACAGCCGCCGGGATGAAAAAGAAGCAGGACACGGTGACGAACCCCAGGAGCATGGCGTGGACGATGGCCACCAGCTGCTTAGAGAAGCCCCAGCGGATGTGGAAGTAGAGGACAGGCCTACGGGTGACGTGGATGGTGACGCGCTGGACCACAGCTGTCAGGAACAGGAGGGTGAAAGGGATGCCGATGACCGAGTAGACGATGCAGAAGGCCTTGCCGCCGTCCGACAAGGGCACAGTGTGGCCATAGCCTGTGAGGAGGCGGGGCGGAGGGGGAGAAAACACGCTCGTAAACACCTGTACCTGCCGCCCAGCCCCGCTCCCCGCGACCCACGGGGGCCAGACTCCAGGTCTGAGACCTCGGTGGCTCAGCCTGACTGTCACCGCAGTAAATCCCACTGCAGACGCCACACGTTTGGGAAGCCACCACTCCGTGTGAAATCTCACCGGCACATCCCAGCCTGGTTTTGAGTTCACCGTCAGGCTGTGCTCAGGAGCTAAAGGCCCATAGTCTGACACCATCAGGGAAAACTCGGCACAGGACACCCCTCCCCCAAGGGCCCTCATGAGCATCCAAATGCCAGCCTACACCCACGAGATGCTCTGATGGGGTGACTGCCACACGAAGGTGTGGACTAGGCTAGGCTGCTCGGTACGGTGTGGTGGGGGGTGGCTGGGGAGAGGGTGGAGACCGGGGAGCAGAGACAGCCACAGGGGGCAGAGCGGTGGACACCGACAAGCACCATCTCACAGGGCTGTGCTCAATTATCCGGTTAACTGGCACATTTAGACAGTGTTAACATTTTTCCCCTTTGTCATTTCCGTAGGTTCCAAGATGCCATCAATTCCACAAAACACACACATTTTCCCACTAGGTTTGAGTCACTCCCAAATCAAGCCAGTCAAGGGACGCTTCATCCAACACACGCCAGCCAGAGAGAGAACCCCGCCTGGCATTTCAGTTCATTCTGAAAGGCCAACGTGTCTGAACAAGTCAGTTCAGGAAGAAGCCAACTAAATGCATTTGCGTGTGTGTGTGTGTGTGTGTGTGTGTGTGTGTGTCTGTGTGTGTGTGTGGGGTGTCTGTGTGTGTGTACCCAGATTCTGAAAAACCCTCGCATCTGTGATTATAATTGAAAAGTGGTTTCAAAATCGGATTTCTAAAATATATCCTGCTAAAAAAGAAATAACTCTGAAAAACCTTCAGCTTCAGATCCCCAAATTCTCTGCTTTATACTAACTCGAGGGGTAGGGCCTGGGGGCACAGGTCATTAAACGGCTCCCGTGCACAGTGTCAACACGACGGCCAGTCAGGGTTGTCAATTGGTGTCCCAGAAGGCATGGGTCATGGCTGAGCTACAGGGAGGCCACTGAAATCACTCGCAGCTTGTACATCTAAACACACGCGCATTCCTCCGTGGAGAGACTGACAGACTGCAGAGCTTACGCTCTCACAGAGGTTAAGAACCACTGTTCTGAGCAGCTATTTCAGGATCCGTCTGGTCCTCGCACACCCAGCTGCTCCTGGAATGCTGTTGCGAGTTCCAGGCGTGGCTGTCGAGGGCAAAGGCACGCTGGAGGACCCAGAGACGGACGGGAGGGGTGGGGGAAGCAGGCCGAATAGGAAGCAGGAGAAAGCCCCACGTTTCCTGACAGAGGAATGAAGCAGCTCTGTGACGAAGGCGTCCCACAGCACAGCAGACCAACCAGAGCTACTGCGACTTAGGCCAGCACTGAGGAAGGATGTGCAATGGTCAGAGAGCTCTAGAAACGGAATCTGAAGACAGAAGTTGATTTAACCACACCAAAGGCGACGGGAAAGCGATTCGTAAATGGGCCACAGGCCTGTGGCTAGAGGTGCTGGGAGACGACGGTGCTTAAGCAGAGGCTGCGAAGGACATGTGTGACTTTGGCGGGAATTTCGCCGAGAAAATAAGAGTAGCTCAAGCAGTGGGACTGAGTAAAGAGCCTTTCAATCCATGATTTTATTGTTTTTTTTTATAGCATTTGTCTAAATAATCTTTATAAGAGTATAACACACCTATTTCATATGGCCCGCCTCTTCTGTACCATCCGTGGCGATAAACTACATGATTTTGGTTTTAGTAAGGAACAAAAGTAAATAAATTTCTGGTTTTAAAATATTTTAGGATCTAATCTTTACTCTCAAATGACAACAGCTCTTTTTATTAAGATGTTAACTAAATCTCCATTAACTACAATGTGCTCTCCAAGCAACAGAGGTAATCATTACAAGACTCGAAATGTCTTTCTGCAGTAATGTGTTTTTATGCCAGTAACAAGTTCCCACCAGGAGATTAAAAACCACCAACGTGTAGGTGTTCACTGAAAGCCATTCCTTCTCCTGATGTTTACTTAAAAAGTTTTGTTAATGGAAAGTAAACGTAAGATCTGCATCTCATTTGTGTTCCCCACACCCTCAGTGCAGACCCCGACGTGGGGAAAACTGAGCTCCGCACAGCGAGGCAGATCGCTCAACGCTCAGCCGGAAATCGTCAGTCCTACGGAATTTTAACATAGGGGTGAATAATTAACTCAAGTTTGGTCAAATGAACCCGCAGGTTCATTTGAAGCAAAGCTTATATGTTAAGATCTTACAATCATATTAAAATCCATTACAAACCAAGAATTTGGCAAAATGTTAATAAGCCTTACCTATTTGTTGTTCTTTAAATTTTTATAAGGCTATTCATATAATTTCAGGACTCGAAAGATTGAACACAACAAACTCTACTGAAATGAATGGACTTCAACCGTGCAGAGTCCTGGGCTGACACCACCACATACACCCACTCTTGTGTCCTAGCCTCCCGGTCCAGTTGTGGGTTTCCTGTGATGACTCTGCCTCCGCAGAGCACGTAGGAGCGTGCATCCTGGGAGGTCGTTCTCAGAACTGTCTTCGAAGACGTGTGGCTTCTCATGAACGACAATGGCCCTGACACTGCCCGCTACCTTCCAGTATGGAGCTGTGGCCTGCTGGCTATGGGGCTTCCGGCTTTCCTGGCAGCTAAGTCCAGAATGAGGTCCGAGACAGAAACCTTTGTGGGCAGCTGCTGGGGCCACTGCACCAAGTCACTGACATGCGACATCTTCCTACGGACTAGGTGCTTTTCTGAGAGAGGAGCAGCTTCCTGCCGCCTCCTGCTGGGACCCTGCACTATGATAAATTCTCATTTACTTGCTTTAGTAATGACATGATAGATACGACATATACGTTTTACATTCAGGTCGCTCGGTAAAGGTTTTTTTTTTTTTAAAGCTACAAAAGAAGAATGTCAACCTCTGAAATCGACCCCAATAGAGAGGCTGAAGTAAGCTGCAATGTTTCCTAGTCTGCAGAACAGCCTTTAAGATGCATCCTGGACTTCACCCTACTCACATTCCCACTCGGCTGGGAGCCCCCCGAGGGGGACGTCATGTCGGGGACGTCACGTCCTCCTCTACTGTGACTCTCTCCAGGCCCCCGGCCACAGTGCCCTCCAACCCATGGGGCTGTAAGAGACCTCAGAATCGGGGGACCAGAAGCTCACTGTAAGACAGTGAATAGGCTTCGGGTCGAGTTGATTTTTTCTACCACTCTGATCTTACCTTTTTTCTTGAAATAAGCTTTTTCTCAGTTTAATAAACAGTTAACTCCCTGATCGCTTGCACACAACAGGCCTACGTAATTCCCTTTTCTTACGGCAAAACTTTTCAAAGACCCACATAGGGATAAACTCTGCTCACCCTGCCGTCCAGGTCATCGACACGAGGCGAACGTCTGGCTTCTGCTCCTTTGTATATAAAAGGATGTTTCTTTGCCAGGGAGAGAAGATTCACTGGGCTCTGCACTCGACGGAGCAGAGGTACTGGCAAAGGTTGAAAGTGGGCGCATGTGGTGCGGGTGACGAAGGGGACACAGGTGGTAAGAGGTAACAGATGTTGAGAAGTCAGTGGACGTGCACGTGGTTTCTGCTTTTCTTGGCGTCACCTTCCACTGCCCCAGTCACTCAAGACTTTGCTAAACACTTCTGGTTTCTGCTCAGTTGTGGATGGCGTCTTCGATGGTTAACACCTCGAGAGAGAGGCAATGGGATTCTGAGTTGGGACACTGCCCTGGTGCTGCACCGTACAGCAGCCATTCTGCGAGACGGGCCAATCGACTGTGCGTTTAAGAAGCAGAAGACCTCGGCACATGGCACGAGCGTCACAGATGGGAGGACCTTACGCTTTTTGCAATGGGAGTTTCAACGGACATGGCACGTGATAGAACAATTAGAAACGATAACTCTGGCAGGAGGCACCCGCCATGCCCCCATCGTCCGACGAGGCTCCGGAAAGGAGGTGAGCTCTAAACGCCCAGTGACAACCCTGGCGGCGGCTGTTCGCCACGTCTGTCTGTCTGTGTTTACAGGACTGTGAATCTCCCTGACAAGATTCAAATTCTGGAGTGATTACTACTTTACAAATGGGAATACCGAGTTTCTGATCATAAAAATAATTAGAGCTATCACCTTTCTGCTGTGCCACCCGGATGCGTCATGTGATGCAAAGGCCAGGTGCTGACTCGGAAGTCACCTCAAGTCCCAGCTTTACTTCCCAGGAGCTCGTGGGGCCCGGGCCTGGGAGCTGGCCCAACCAAGCCTGGGGGCTTGTTCAGGTGTCCCAACCCAGAAGGACCCAGTGTCCTGCAGGCAGGAGTGGGCAGACGCACTTGAGAACGCTTTGGATGAGCTGGGGGCCGGGGCCCACAAAACCTTGAGAACACTCGAACCCCGAGACCGGACGCGACCCGCACCTCTGCTCCCTGTGGCTCTGGCTTCCCCGGCATGGACCGAGTGACCAGGGGGCGCCCGGCAGGCATGGCCGGGCACGGGAGGTGTGCTTCCCCGGCTCCTCGCCCTCTCTCTCACGTCAGCTTTGAGGTAAGTGTGCAAGTCCCCATTTCACAGAAAGAGACACGACGCGATGAAATCGTTTCAAGTTCTAACAGCGAGCACCGCACAGGGAGGTGGGTCTGAACCTCGTGTTTACCAGTCTTTCCAGTCTGGTCCCAGGGACTGTGGGGAGAAGGGACAAGGGACAACTGGAGGAGTCCCCGGGTGTGTCTACAGTAAGGACTCTGAGACAGCTCAGACCCTGGGACGCTGGGGCCTGCGACGGGACTGGACGTGGGCTTGGCTAGGCCACGCCCAGAGCTTCCGGAAACTCGGCCCAGCCCTGGTGACATGCTAGCCTTAGGCGAGGGCCAGGTGACCTGGGCGAACACCAGCCTGTCCTGACCCATCATCACGGGACCCTGGATGGAGGCTCCGCCAATTCACCGATGCCTCAGCCTCTGGCTACGCCCAGGGTTTCCGACCATCTTTGTCCACTGTTGCTCTCACCCCGATGAAAGGTCCAGGTTGCCTCTGATCTACCTGGCCCCAATCCCGTGAGAAGAGGAATAGAGGTCCGTACGCCCTCGTGGGGAATGCAGGCCACACGGTCTCTCGCAGGCGTCAGCGGCCTGTCGCGAAGGAGGCACTGCAGTCGGCGTGCCCTGCGTCCTCGCACCAGCTGCTCCTGCCCCGGTCTTGCGAGCACCCCCTCCCCACCCCTGTGAGGGGTCAACTCACCTGCGTTCTTGTCACGCACGGAACCGCCCTCCTGGGACATCCCAAGAAAGGGTAAAACGCTGACTCCGAGCCTGATTACTGCAGAAAACTGCACGGCTGAGGAACCGCGCATCGGATTCTAGTCTTGTTATATGATTTATTTTTATTTTCCCCTCTCACTCATTCTTGACCATTTCTTAGAAATTCTGACCACAGAATAACAGAAAAGAGGAAGAAAACAACAGAACCATGGGTCTAGTTTCTACTGAAGCCCCGCTGTTTAAAACTGGGCTTCCTGATCTATTAACCAAAGCGATATTTCCTCCACCAGCCAGCCACTTCCCTCAAGTTTGCCTGCAGGTTTGACATAATTATCCTGCAGCCACAGCCACCTCAGGTTTAAAAGTCCTCATGTTGGACCCGCTTCTCAGTGATGCATTTTTAAGACCAGGGTTTTAAAATTGATGCTGTAGGCAGTTCACTCCCGGGCACGGACGCTGCCTAGACAACTCGGGATTTCAATTTCTTTTCCCCCCGGGGGCAACTGGGCACCTTGCCCTGTGGCACACAGGCTCAAAGGTAATGGAAAAAATGCCGGATGACAGAGAGAAGAGGCTGAATGCCCACCCCTCCCCCGCAGATAATCAACACAGATCTTGCCTGGCACAGGGCTGGACTCCAGACTCGAAGTCACAACCGTCCTGAGCTCTTGTGCTGTGTAAGGGGCTGGGGAAGCCCTGGGCGCCCGCAGTCAAACCACATCTCCTGCGTCCCTTACAGGGACTAGAAACAGTGATGTCCCAGTGGTTCTGGTGACCCCGGGTGGGGGGAGAGGGGGTGGAACACAGGTGTCCACTTCTCTTGATGGGAAAATCTCCATACGTTTTGGAGGCAGAGGTTCCTGTAATAAACGTTCTTCTTTGATTTTCCATTAGACTTTAAAGGCTCTTGAAATTTGAGAAAACAGGGAGCAAAAAAGCCCTTTGCAAGGTCACCCTCGTAAACGGAAGGTGGTGTTTGCGAAACAGGTGGAGGAATCCGATTTCTTGAATTTAAATCCTGGCTGTGCTTCTTACTAGCCCTGACAAACTCTGTGCCTCAGTTTCCTCATCCGTCGAGACGGATGCCACTACTTCCTCCTCAGGGAGGAGGTGCGAGGATTCCATAAAATCGCCCACGTGAAGCGACGAGGATGGATGCTGGTAGATGTGAGCTACGGGAAGGCAAAGTCTTCCAATGACGCCGAAAGAAATAACGAGGTAAATCATCTCGCCAGCACGCACGCCCCTTCCGGTCGGCTGGCGGTCCCTGGGCCTACAGGTCAGAGGTCATCTGTACATGCCCCTCTGGTCCCTGCACGCATTCCAATTTGGCCCCTTCCTTCGAGACGTCTTCCACGTTGGGGGTGAACACGGTCCCTGGTAGCAAAACCCTGACAAGGGCCGGGGGAACGATGTGATGTAAAGGAGCTTCGTGGCCTCTCAGTAGTTCGGGAGGCCACTCATGGCCACTCCCCACCCCCCAAAGGAAAAATCCAAAGTTCTCGCTCCTTTCATCGTAAACTGACCCACCACGGGGACCATTCGACGCCGGCACAGTCTTGTGGGCAGACGCTAGTGGACCCCAGTGATGAAAGGCAGGCGAGCACATAGGTCCCCTCCCATGGGTGGAATGTGACAACCAACAGGGGCACAAAACAGCCACATGGCCTGCTGCAAGCTCAGGGAAGTCCAGGCCGCTCTCCTCTGGGCACTTGACCGAGCCGTTGCTTGCTTGGTGGGGGAGGCCGTGGCATCTTCCAGAAGCTGGATTCCATGACCTCCCGGTCAGATCTGTGCAGATCCTCAGAGCCTTTGGTCAGGTGGCAGAACATGGAGAGGGAAGGAGTCGGGGACGAGGACACCCCACTGCGGGATGGCCACTCGCTGGGCCCCTTCACCTTCCAGCTCTGTCCCCTCTGCTAACTGACATTCAGGCACCTGCGGAGCCTCCCCAGGACAGGATTCCTGGTTAGGGCCTTTCAAATGCTAATGGCCTTCCCCTGGGGTGTGTATTCCTAATTAGGGAACTTCAAAATTAACTTCCCGCCCTTAGAGGAAAAACTAACAGGTAGGAGGCTGTCACGCTGTCCATGTGGAAGAGACAGGTTTTACTTCTGAGCGGGTGACAGCGTGACAGACAGACTTTTCCTTCTCGGAAGCCTCGCTTCTCTTGACTCAGGGTTTTGGCCCAGTGGGTGCAGGATCCGCCTCAGAAAAAACATGAGCGGGGTCTCCCACAAGCAGAGGACCACCTCTCTGCCGCGGTCCCAGAGTAAGGAAGGTGAGAGGCAGAGCCACTGGTACCCGCAACAGACACACACCTTTGTTACGTAAGCCACTGGGATTCTGAAGCCAGGTCACCACAGTATCACCTCCGACAATGTCCTGACATGCCAGGAGGATGAAAAAGGTGGGAAGCCGTGTGGGGTGGACGGAGCAGGAACGCGAACTTCAGAGTCGGGGGCCTGTGCACAGGGAGCATGCGCTGTACAGCTCTCCCTAATTTGGTACGTATTTGAAAATAACCCATGACAAATAAAAAAGCTAAGGCTTTAAAACGGGGATGTAAAAACACAACGTTTCATCTGGACAACCTCTAGGAAGACGTTCTAGATTTTTTTTACTCCTTAAAATCCTGCTTCTGTACAGACAGTACTATAAGTATATCTTTACCACAAAAACAAGATACGTTATAACAGATTCCTAAGGATTCCATAATCTCAGACAGACTGAGGTACACAAGCTCCCAAGCTGTAGGCAACAAGGGCTGACTAGATAGAGGAGAATAAATTCTGGGGTTTCCTCAGTTTCCAGGGGTTAAAGCAAATCGACTGTCTGCTCCTGCCCGTGGGACAGAATTCTCAGCGGGGCCCAGGCCCATCTGCCACGCTGCAGGGTGTGGGGGGACGGGTGGCGGTGCAGCCCAGGGAGGGCCTCCTGGCCGTACCAAGCTGTCACTGATGTGCAGTGTTCCGGAAGTGCCATCCCCTCCGCCACCCCCCGCCACCGGCCATGGGGACTGCATCGGCCACAACCCGGCCCCACCGCATGCAGAGCCTGCACAAGGGCTGAGCGCAGAGCGCCAGAGCGGAACGGAGCACCCGTGGGCCCCGAGGACCGAGGCTGCACAGGGGGCGCGAGCAGGGCCGGAAGGGTGGAAACTCTGCCACCCCCCATGGCGGCCCAGGCACCCCTGCCAAGGGGCCTCGCGACGCTCGCCACTCTCCCACCGGGTAGTTTGAGCCCTAGTGTTTGCTGAGCCCCAGCGTGTCACAGGCAGCGAGGTCTGACGACACCGGGTCCATCTGTGGGTGAAGAAGCTGGGATTCGTTAGCTGGGACGACCCGGCTCACGAGAACCGGCCGAGACGGCTCCACGATCACCGGCCAGGGAACAACCAAAGGACCTCGCCCGAAGCCAAATCATATTAAAGAGATTTAAACGAAAGGAACAGAGGTGCAGGTGACACACCGTGTACGAAACTGACACAGTAATAAGGGGATTTCTGAAAGGTTAAATATTTGGTTCAACGAAGTCATTTTGAATAAAACTAATTCACAGACACGCCAGTTTCGAGCGGGGAAGCAGAAGCGATGAGCCAGGAGGCCTCCCTCGCTGCTCCGCGTCCGATGCAAGGACCTGCGGGTTCAAAACACACTTCCCTCCGCGGGCTCGCTGCGAGCCGCCGTCCAAACGGCTGCTGAAACAGGTCCGTCTTCTCAAGGCCACCGAGGGCCTCTGGACCTTGGGAGGGCCTCGAATTCATTCTAGCCTCATGCTTCTCGACTTCTAAGCACCATCTGACAACCGCCTCCTTCCTGAAACACTGCCCCCGGCTGCGGACACACGTGCCTCCTTGGCGTCCCCGGCTCACAGACCCTCCTCCGAGTCCTCTGCTGGGCCCTCCTCCTCAGGCAGCCCTCCGGGACTTGCTTCAGGAGCTACTGCGTCTACACTCAGCCCCTTTCCTATCTCCTCCGCCTCATGGCCCACAGAGAGAACACGGTGCCAACCCCAAGACTGTGGCCACCCCAACAGCCGAGGGCCATCAGAGGCCAGTGTGCCTGTGCCCTGCTGGCAGCTCTGATCTTTTAGGCAGCTCTGCCGGGGTGATCGCATCCAGACCCCCGGCTCAAACACCATCTTGACACCTGTGTCCTTCAACTCTGGCTCGGACTGGCCCGGGGAACTTCCCAACACGTTAGAGGTCTCGTTTCCGTCGGTCTGGGATGGAGAGCAGGAACTGGCATCTTTGCTTAGTAAGCTCCCAAGAGACTCTGAGGCACAGCTGGGCTGGGAAGCACGGATCTGTGCCGATGGCTCCCAGGCTCACTGGCCCTCAGCTCTGGGCTAATTCATGCCCAGCATCCTAGTCACAATCCCATCTGGGATGAGATACAGGCATCTCCAAAACTGGTATGTCCACAAAAGATTTCCTGGCTGTGTCCTACTAAGGACCACCCCCGCCTCCGCCCGCCCCCACCGAAAACCTCAGCCCACACCGCCCCTCCTCCAGGCTTCCGCCTTCCAAATAACAGTACAAGCATCTCTATTTTTCAGGCCAAACATGAAGTAGGTTTTTAATTCTTCTTTCCCTCGTATCGACAAGTCCTGTTGGTTCCACTTCCAAGGTATGTTCTAACTCCACGCACTTCCCATCACTCACGTGGCTGTGGGTCCAAGCCGCGTGCTTTCCCCCCCGGGTCACTTAACGGCCGCCCACTCAGCCCCCACAATGCCACTCCACCCCCAAAGCACGCTGACGCGATGAGACACTGTGTCCGTTTCCCACGGCTGCCATCACACGTCACCACAACCTGGCGGCTTCAAACAACTGAAATGTATCGTCTCACAATTCTGGGGGCCGGAAGTCTGAAATCAAGGTGTCAGCACGGTCACACAGCCTCCAGGAGCTCCGGGGGGACCCTTCCGGCCTCCTCCAGCTCCCGGTGGCTCCAGGCTTCAAGGAACGTGACGTTCCCAGCTTGTGGCTACAAAACTCCAGTCTCTGCCTCCAGCTCCATCTGGCCGTCTCCTCTTCCGTCTCAGGGCACCTGTCACTGTATTTAGGGCCCATCCAGATAATCCAGGTGACCCCTTCTCAAGATCTGTAACTTAATTACATCTACGAGGGCCCTCTTCCCAAATAAGGTCGTATTTACAGGTTCTAGGGGCCAGGACACGAGCTCAGACTTTGGGGCCACCACTCAACCCATCACAACTACCGCCTTTTGCTTACTCTCCGAAAAGTCTGAGCTCCTACCTCAGGGCCTTGGCACTGCTGGTCCCGAGCTTTGAAGCCTTCTCTGCCCTGACTCCATTCGGGTCTCAGGCCAACACCACTGCCGCAGAGAGCTCCCGGGTCACCCTCTAGCCGCTCCTGTCACCCGAAGCCCATCTCCCCGCTTCCACTTCCTGTAGCAGCAAGCACCATCTTCTCCGGCTTTGTGCTGACTGCATCCTCAGCTCAGGGGAAGACGGGGACCGGCTGCCTTGTTTACATTAGGTGCCTATGCGCCTGGAGGAGCCGCCGGCAGCAGGGTGCCCTGAGGGAGCAGCTGCCGACCGGACGGGGCAGCAGGGTGGCTGGGGTTCACGGGGACTCAGCCACATCACACCCACGCCGTGGAGGGTGGGGACGGGGCAGTTCTGGCTGCTGCCGTCACCGGATCTAAGACCAGGGTGGCCCACAGCCACGTAAGAAGTCTGGCTCTCCCTGCCCGGCTTCTGACTGCCACGGACAGGTAACAGTGGGCACCACAGTCTGAGGACGCAACAGGGAGAGAGACGCATGTGTTTAACGGGAACTTGCTCTAGAAAAGGGCTGTGCTGACAACAGGGATCTTGGGAGCGGAGGTCATCGGAGGGGA
>NW_024352947.1:1497116-1516326 GCF_902729225.1 Pteropus medius | reverse complement strand
CACTGCTGGTCCCGAGCTTTGAAGCCTTCTCTGCCCTGACTCCATTCGGGTCTCAGGCCAACACCACTGCCGCAGAGAGCTCCCGGGTCACCCTCTAGCCGCTCCTGTCACCCGAAGCCCATCTCCCCGCTTCCACTTCCTGTAGCAGCAAGCACCATCTTCTCCGGCTTTGTGCTGACTGCATCCTCAGCTCAGGGGAAGACGGGGACCGGCTGCCTTGTTTACATTAGGTGCCTATGCGCCTGGAGGAGCCGCCGGCAGCAGGGTGCCCTGAGGGAGCAGCTGCCGACCGGACGGGGCAGCAGGGTGGCTGGGGTTCACGGGGACTCAGCCACATCACACCCACGCCGTGGAGGGTGGGGACGGGGCAGTTCTGGCTGCTGCCGTCACCGGATCTAAGACCAGGGTGGCCCACAGCCACGTAAGAAGTCTGGCTCTCCCTGCCCGGCCAACTACCCGCGGACGGAAATGGCTAGTAAACTTTCCCTGATCTGAAAGGCGCAACAAGGAAAACATGTTTAGGAACACTCAAAGAGCTGTGACAACAAAGGATCTTAGAGCAGAGAGAGTCATCGGAGAGTCGTGGAGAAGGTCATCAAGCGGAGGCTCATCGGAGAAGTCGCCGGAAAAGTCGCCAGGCAAAGGTCGCCAGGCGGAAGGTCGCTCCGGAAGAGTCATCGGAGAAACTCATCAAGCGAAGAGAATCACTCCAATCGCCGGAGAAAGTCGCCAGGCGGAAGATCATGAGCCGGAAGTCATCGGAAGTCGCCGGAAGGTCGCCGGAGGGAGGTCAGCCTTGGGCTTGAGAGGTCATCAGGCCCGAGAGGACATGGCCAGTCGCCAGGCCCGGAGGAGTCTCATGCTTCTGAAGGACGCGTAAAAGCTTGAGCTCGTGCAGCAGCACGAATTCCGGTCGGTGTGCAGTGAAGGCCACTCTGTCACTCTGGAGCCCCCGCCCACACGAAGTCCCTGATCCATGACACACCGAGCCGACTTCTCCATCAAACCCAGCAAGCCTCAGACGCAGCACAGCCACCTCCAGCCCGGGGCAGCTGCGACTGGACGTGAGCTCAGCTCCCGCCGCTCCGCTCCCGCCTGGCTCCCCAGCGTAGAGACTAGCTCCACCCGCCAGCCCCCAGCGGCCTCAGAACAGCCCTGGACCCTCGCCAAGAGCACCGACACTGCAGGAACCTCCCCAACTCACTCCTTGGTCTGTCTCCAGTGGGAGTCATGAGGGAGGACTGCGTGTCCCCCCTCTTACACAAGAGCCCCCCTACCGGCTCTGCTCTAACTCTGCCCATCCCCCACACCACCCGTTCTCACGGCAAACGCTTAGGACTCAGGCCCCTCGGGTAGGTGCCCCTATGTCCAGGCTCACTGCTGGCTCATGGCCGATCAAAGAGAACCAAGTGTTCTCGGAACGTCCCCTGCCCTCCACACCTGCCTGACTTCACACAAGCTGCTCCTTCATCTTTCTGGCCTGTCCCCAAGCTCCTCAGGCGTGGCCTCCGTACTTGACTCACGCTGCCGAGACAGCCCTCACTGCACACAGGATCCTTTTTCCCTTGCCAAGTCCCTATCAGAGATTGGCAAAGCCACATGCTTCCTTTCCTGGTCACCCCAGAAACCAGGAGTGACCACATGGTACAGCTGACCAATAAGACTTACGTGGAAAGCTGCCGGCAGGAAGTTGGTTTAGGGAAACCCTTGTTTCTGTATCACAAACATCATGTGTGGAGCTGAGCAGTCACCCTGTGATGCTGGGGGGCTGGCATTAGACGAGGGAGCCCATGCGAAGGGGTGTCAGGCAAGGGGAGCAACAGGGGACCTGCCATGCGGAGCAGCTGCATGAAGACCAGTAACTGCCCACGGCCAGGCACTACAGTGCGACAGAACTCCCTCCCACACCCAGCAATCCAGGCCACTACAAAGTGGGGCTTTTGTTTACTGCAGCTGAAAGCAAGCTGAGCTGGAACAATCGCCCGTATTATAATGGTCTAGATAATGGCTCGCACGTCTCGCTAAGATATGTTGGTTCCTGAGACTTTGTCTCATTCATCCCTAACCTGGAACCCAGCACCGGGCCGTGCACGTGGCAAACTAACAAAGGCCACGAGACCCGATGGCACCACCTGTGAGGACAGCCATCATAAAAGGCGGTGACCAGCAGACACAAGACAGACCTGACCTTTCTCAACAACTTTCCAGAAAACCGTCTCTTTTGGAGCAATTTACAGGGGTGCCTACTTAAGAGAGATTAACAACACACCTGTGAAACATCACCAGGTTACCATCAGGGGGAACGGATCACATGGTAAGAAAATGACTTTCGAGGCCAATTCCTTTTACCATTAACATCTAACTATAATTAATTACTTCCAAATCTGTTTCGTCTTTCAACGGAGACGAAATTAGAAATATACTGAGTCTGCTGAATCCAAGCCCGTCACTAGGTCAGAAGCAGGGCTGGGCGTCCTACCTGGCCTCAGAGGCCAGCTGCCAGAACTCCAGGTACTCTACTCCTCACCCGCGCATCTGGCAACAAATCGGCCGCAGAGTAGCCCACAGTGACACCAGTATTGTACGACTGCTATTTCTTACATGTGTTTCTACGCCTTTTCGAAACTACCCGGGGTGCGAGAACATTACATCTTATCAGGGGAGTCTATTTCTAATTAACTCAAATCTTATGAAAAGTGTTTGACTCTTCAAACTGGTATCCCATGCATTTCTCTCGCTGTTGCTTCCCACATAGCTAGAGGATTCCAGGCCGTGTGGAGAAGAGAATTCTTAACTCAGATCTCTCTTTGGAGAGGAAGCTTACAGACCGAGAATGTTCACTGCTTTGTCAGACAGTAGATTCTTCTAATCGTAAATATTCTCGGCAGATTAATGAGAGGGAAGCGTGGCATGAAAAAGCAGGTGTCTCTCATAGGAGAGGCAGATCCCCTGGGCAACGCAAAAGTTGAAAAATCGCCCCTCGCGTATCTAGCCCCAAAGGCAGGAATACAGTACACTTGGGCTGTGATGTTCAGATCTCTGTGACACGCCTGTCATGTGCCGAACACTTCGATGCGGCAGGTTCGTCAAAGAAACAGAGGGCCGGATCCATGCCCCTCTGATCTTATGAAAATAATAGTTCTGAAACGAAACGAGAACATTTATAAAGAACGCAAACCAGCATATCATCAGGGGCCAGACGGGCGGTTAAAAACACTCCACAGGAGACGGAGGTGGGCGAGCGGCACGTGAGGTTAGCGTCAGCCCTTTCTTCCATCTTGGTCCAGGTTCAGGGTCACCTGAATGAAAAACTCAGATCCTGCACGGTCACCTCCTCTCCGGTGCCTCAGGATGGGAGCCGAGCAGAGCCACCACTCGTGGGTAAATTTACACGTGGATGCACAAGCGTGGGGAGGGGCTGAAGACTTGGGTCCGAAAAAAACTAACAGCCCCGAGGCTCGTTCGTATCTTCCCAGACAGTGAGCGCTACCCCCTGTGCTCTGGGCGATTTCCCAAACACAGTGACTGCGGGACAAGCAGAGGCAGCAGGCTCCGTGTAAGGCGCAGGCCCGAGTCCACCGCTGAGCGGGGCTGCGGAGGAGGACGCACACACAGACACGGCCGCTCGCAGTCGCCGGGAGTCACAGCCGACTCAATGGCACGTGACACACGCAGCCCGAGGCAGCAGGAAACCTGCCACTCGCGTGGACACGTGCCCGACCCCACAGAGCCGAACGGAGGATGGGCAGATGCTCACTAGAGTCACGTGAATTCCTCCCTTTCTAAAAACAGTACCTTCTGGCATAAAACATTCTCCTGAACACGGTTCAATGTCACCATCATGCCCGCGGCTGCCGAGCTAGTGTGCTCGTCGCGTCCTGCTCCGCCAGCTGGGTCCCCACAGCCCCGCACCTGTGCAACAGGGTGGCCCGGCCGGGGGCGGGGGGGGGCCCGGAGTCCCCCTCCCTCTAGAGGAGGCCTGGCGGCTGGCGGCCTCGGCCCCCACAATCTGTCACCGCCTCACGAGAGTGTTCTGCAGCACCCTGGTCCCATCTGTCACAGGCAAGGGAAACGTGCTCACTTCTGCCCAATTTCCAGAGCTGATCATTTTTTTTCTTTTTCCATTTTGGAGATTGACCATGTATGTGTGTGTGAGAGAGAGAGAGAGACAGACAGACAGACAGACAGAGAGGGAGGGGGAGGCACTTTTCCTTTTTTCCAGCCCTTTCCTAACCCTTGTCTCTGGGTGACATCAGGAAAGAGCTGCTGTGAGCTCTTCTGGGCAGACACACCATCAGGAAAAGGAGAGGCATGTACCCTCCCCGCTGCTTTTAAGCATCTCACATCAGACACTTATTTGACTTTGTTTTACCGTTTAAGACACGTAAGCCAACGGAGTGAATACGCAAACCTGTATTTTATTAACATTAAGAATCCACCGTGGGAGAGGATCCTGCTTCTACTTAGTGGGCGAGGTGGGTAATGCTTCATGTTTTTCATTTTTCTACAGCCTAGAACATTTTAAGAAGCATTAATTTCTGTAATTTTCATGATAAATGATAAATATGAAATATAATACTTAGTATTCAAAAGAAAGATCCTTCTTCTGCCCCACGGCCTTTGAGAATCTGCTCTTAAAAGAGCTTAAATGCTGAGTCTATCAGCCCAATAAAAACTATTTAAAGTATAAAATGAGTTTCTTGCTCCTCAAATGACTCGGTTGGATACACTTGTAATCCAGCGGTCCCCCAAAATGGCACTGCATTCTACCCATTCCACTGTACCAAAAAGCAGAATTCCTATCGCGCAGGTTTTATCCAGATGTCTTGTCACCGGCCAGACCCAGGGGGACACACGGCAGGCCGAAGGCCCCACTGCATGCTTGGTGATTCCGTGCCTGAGAAAAGGTAAATATTCACCGCCAAGTGGAATTTTTAACTTGAAAGAGCGGGGAGGCCAGCTTGAAAGAAACGAGGGTGAACACCGAGAGGTGGGCAGAAAAATTGGTGACGGATTTTGGTGAGTTTTTAAAAGTCCTTTGGTTTCAATACCTTCTCATCTCACTAGGAAAATGGAAGTCGGCAGAGAAGGGCTCGGCAGACCCCGCCAGCACACCCCGCCCACCTGCGACCACGACCCCAGCTTTTCTGTCCCCGAGGCCAGCTCTCTGCCTTGGCGTGAGGTCTCCACCCCACCCGCCCACCCGAGGACAGGGACCAGCAAGTCTGCCTTCTCTCCGCGAACCAACTGACCCCCTCCTGACCTTCCACCTCCGTGCCAGCTACTGACCATGTTTCTGTTCCTCTGGGCAGCAAAACTGCCCAGATACCACGATCTATCTCCTGCCTGCAACTCCTTTCCTCCCCTCTTTTTAAAATAGACTTTACTTTTTAGAAAGATTTTAGGTTCACAGCAAAACGGAGAGGAAGGTACAGAAATTTCATCTTATAAAACTGACAGTTTAAGGAAGGCGATAAAGTCAAATAGTCTTAGGTTCAAGAATATTTCTTGAGTTCCTCAGAAAGACGGACATTAGGTTTAATGGGCTATTGGCATTTCCCAAGTATTTTCTGTTAATCTGGCTTATTTTAATGTATTGACCTATATGAAAATGCCTCAGGGAAGAGGCCTATAAGAAATACTCTAGTGGAATTTGCTTCTTAAAATGTTAATTTTCTTTACGTACCTTTACTGTGTCATCCGTGTCAGAGAATGCAAATGCCAGGTCCATCAACTATAGGGTGGAATTCTAAAGGTCACAAAAACGAACGGCATTGCTTGTGACTTCCTCTCCACCCCGTTTCTCAAGGACCATATTTTCATATGATTCAATCATTAGCCATCAATACAATTTTCGTGAAATAACCTATGGAACCAAACTCAAGTGAACGGTAACTGTCCTGGTTTTTGTAAGGGCCAAGGAAGAAGCTCTGATAAAAAGCCACAGGTGACACGAGACCCTGGGAAGACAGGTTTCAAAGCATTTCTCAGAACAGAGCACATGATCTCCTAGCTCGTCCCTCTAAAGGAACAGACTGCATCGGAGATGAGACGCTCCCCGAAACCTAAGTGCCGAGAGCTGCTCTGCAGAGGGGCCTGAGGGGGAAGGAGGACTGGCGGGCAGAAAGCAGAGACGCAGCTCCGGAAGCTGCGCTGGCTCCTGCCGAGAAGAGGCGCTGGGGCAGGAAACCGCCCCCCTGCTCCCCAGAGCGTGGCCGTGACCTCCATGGTCAGTGCAGGGCCAGCGGCAAGACAGAGGAGTCACGTCCACGAGAGGCCCACGGCGTGTGGCCAGCCAGCGGCAGCAACTGCTGGAGTCACTGACCCAGATCCCTCTGTGACGTCTGAGCAGCAAACGGGGACAAACCATGGCCAGGAGAGCCAGCAGCGGCATCTACGCTGAGGTCGACAGGGACCTGCTGGCAGTTAAAAAAAAAAAGTGGGCGGGGGGGAAATCCAGCCGTGGTGAGATTGTGAAAAACGGACCCCGAGGCCTCGAGGCCGTTAACGGGCCTTACTGTCCCACCGTCAAAATGGCTAGTCGAGCATTCTCCTTGATATAATCGGGAAATTCGGTTGTTTGCACGTCAAGACTTAGTTTTGAAGTAGAGCTGATAGTTTCAGCGAAAAAGGTCAAAAACAGGGCAACTCGGTCCACGGAAAAGTGACAGAAACTGCCATGGCAGGCGTCATTAACTCAGGCAGCGGCTCTCGGGGCACCGGGAGCAGGGTAGACAGTGCATGTCACCCACGCAAAGGAGGGCTCCGCCGGTCCCCGGTCCCCCAGCGGAACGCCACGCACCCTGCTCCTTCCCCATGAGCACAGCGGCAACGTGGGGGGCCGCGCGTGGGGCACAGCGCGTCACGGCATCCGGGGCTGCGGCTGTGCTCTGAGCTGCTGGCGGTCACCGTCAGCTCTCGGGTCCAGGGCCAGGTTGACCTACGACACCTCTGCAGGGACCAGGACAGTGGTTCCCTCTGCCCGAGCCAAGGTGGACCAGATGAGAGACAACAGTCACTGAAGTTCCCCGTCGTCATGACTCCCGGTACCTTTGCGTGTAACGGGAGACGCGGGAGCGCCCGCTGGGGACCGGAGAGGCTGCCGGCACGAGTGACGCCACGCAGGAAGGAGCCCAGGGAGGACGGCGAGGCGCTCGGGGACACGGCTGGACTCCAGGCTCACTGCACAGGTGGCAAATGAGCGGAGCCTGCAAAACCCTGAGAACGCATGACTGTCTCGCTGTGGTCCCCACACGTGCTGCCTTCGAAAACACGCAGAGCAGACAGGTGAGGGTGGGCGACTTCATCGCACTGTCAGACGAGGAAAGCGGGGTTCACGCCACGCCGCGTTCGCAAGCGAGCGAGGGGAAATCCAGTTAAACCCATGGCGCGGGCACCCGCTGCGGACCCTCTTCTGTCCTCTGGGTGTCAGGGCGCAAGCCACAGGGCACGAGCTGACAGATCCCATCACTGAGGACAGCACAACAGGCTGCGCCGAAGGGACCTCGGTGCCCTAGAGCTGGGCGCTCGCCCTTCCCCGCAACCGCTAACCAATCGTTAGACGTCCAGTGAGAGGCGCCCTCTCACAGGCACCCCCTGCAGGTGTCAGAACCCCACCGCGTGGTGGCCGAGGGAAGCGCCCTGACACCCGGTCCCTTCACGCCTCTTAGAACTAAGTCCCAACGAAGGCACAGACAGAGCGGAGTCCTGAGGACCCACGATTCTCGGGCGCGGAGCGCGTGGCGTTCTGTCTCGAGAAAGCGCGTGGGAATGGACGTGAGCGCGATGTCACCCGAGCACCGCGGCCGACCCACGCCGGCTCCCAGCAGCCAGCGCTTTGCAGCTCCCGAAGCTCCCATCTCCTGTGCCGAAAGGGCGCTACGTGCCCGTCTTCTGTGGCGCCCGCGCCGCCCAGGGAGGGTGTGCGGCCAGGCGGCGGGTGGCCTGGCGTGGGGGGCGTGTGGACACCCACCCGCACCCACCCGCGGATCCTCGGAGGTCGATGGCAGGTCTCCGCGAGAATGAAGCCCGCTCGGCTTTGCTCCTCACACACTTCCGAACCGGCACCTCTCCCGTGCACTGTGCAGATGCCGCGACGGAACCAACAGCTGCGCACATGTGAGCCGGACACACGTGGGTTCCAGAGGCAATGTGCTCGCGTTCACGGCTCTCCCGTGAGGCACAAGGAGGGAAACCGCAACCGACGCGTGTGGTCACGCGTATGGGTTTTTAAAACATCGCCTCTGATGAGGACGGAAAAGGAGCGAGATGATAAATTTCAAGATTTACACGAAGTGGTGCCTTTTCCTCCGGGCACCGGTGAGTTTTCAGACAGTCGCCTGTCACCTGGCTTCCTGAGGAACGAGAGCGGACTTCTAATACTGGACTCCCCCAGTGAAAACTGAGACTAAAGGGAAGCCAGCCATCCTTACTGAGTCCAATTAACTCAGAAGTTCTCCTGAACAATTACAAAATGCAAAGAATTGGACTCATGACACCCATATTCTTTGAAAGACAAAAGCTTCATTAAGGTACCCTTTGGTCACTCAGGAACTGCGCTGAAGTTGAGATTTTACGATGTCAAAAAAGAATTTACTTAAAGCCAATTAATAGTATAAACACGATCCTGGGAATGGCTATTCTATTTAGAACTTTCCAAAACTGTAGAAATGCCCGTAACTGGCATGCTCACGGCCAGTAACAATGATAACCACACCCCTCAGCTTATCCATCCACTTATGGCTGAACCTTGAGAACCTGGGGTGACGGATCAACTCCCCAGAGCCTCCCTCTCTGTCGCCCAGCACACCCAGAGGCTGCGGTCTGGACGACCCCACACGCATGAGGAGGCGAAGGTGCCCACAACTGGGGCTTGTCCCCGTCAGTGTCCCCAGCCACACGCACACTCGGAAAGAACTTACACTTCAACATACAGCAACGCCTTGAAGACTCACACAGGTCTCATTCACGCAGTGAAAGTGTTGGTAAGTCAGCCCGGGGCCATCTCTCTGTCCCACTGTGCCCTGGGGCCCAGACGCCCCATTTCTGTCACCCCAGTGCCCTGCCCGAGGTCGTCCCTCGCCATCCCCACCCCCTCCCCATCCAGTCTCCTCTCTTCTTCAGCACAAGGCACCGGGAGCACCAACGACTGCCGTCTGCCCAGCTCCAGCTTCTCCTGCCGGAAGCCAGTCTGCGGGCCGGGCTGTTTGTCACCGTGCAGGTGCAGGCACCTGCAGCGGCTCCCTTTCCCGATGAAGTCGTGGCCGCTTCCCACACTCAAAACCTTCCGCCTCCACCTTTAATGCCTCTCTTCAGCCACCTGCCAACAGGTGGCTCTTGACTCTGAGAGCCTGCCAAGCCCCGACCCCAGGCCAGCCTCGTGCTTCCTCTGCGAACCTGTGCTCAGCACACGTCCCTCTCGTCGACAGCCCTCTCCCCTGTGCCACCCGACCAAACCCTGCCCGAGTCGCTTGTTCATCTCAAGTCACCCCCACCACGAAGCTCCTCTAAACTCTTCAGCCCACACTGGTCGCCCCCTCAAAATCCCACAGCTGTCACTGGGGCCCCACACGATTCGGCCGTTAGGCAGCCACATCCGTATAGCTCTCCAAGCGTTCTGTGGTTTGGTTTGGTCTCCCCAGCTGGACCATAGGCTTCTTGAAGTCCGCGACTGTCCCTTCGCAGTTTTTACGTGTCCCTACACGTTGGGCACAGAGTAAGTAAGCACGGCAGAGACCGAGGACCACAGAGCGTCCGACCCGGAAGGACGAGGGACCTGTCCAGCCCTTCAGCTGTTCGGATGCAACACCGTCTCTCCAGAAATTACCGACGCGCTTTTGGAGGCGATGACTTGCCTGAAGGGAACCCGGGCCCCTCGGTCTCCAGGCCAATGCCATCACAGCACCTGTCCCCAATATCTTTCACTTAAGCCCTCCCTGGATTTACTTTTTAAGGTTCCCCCAAGAACACGTCTAAGCAACATTAACATAGCCTATGTCGGGTGATTCAGTACATCTGAAAGTAAGCATTCTCCCTAAAAATGATTCACGATTCTCACTTTTCACTCTGTCAGGCTGTATTTTTTGAGTCTGACAGCACTGGCGACAATCGTACTTGACGACTTCGTCCCCTGCGTTAATGAGGGAAAGGGCGTCCCTGCCCATGGCTACGAAGGGACAGAGCTCTGAGGTGCTCCTGCCCTCAGCTGTCCCTGTGTGGTGACGAGACACTGAAGTGGGACAGACCAGACCACACGTGCCCCGGGTGACACGGCAGGCTCGCCAGGGCGGGGAATGACCAGCTCAGGTCGGCACACACAGCACGTCGTGAGTGAAGCCAGACAGGAAGTCTCCGTGTGTAGATTCAAGTGTCCCACGTGTCCCCCAAGCCTCTCCAGTCCAGCTTTACAAACGAGGGTGTCTGGCCAGAGTCGCGAGGAAGAAATGCAGGCTCAGGTCACGTTCCACAAACCGCTAACAGAAGTGCGAGATTCTGGGGGGTAAGGTCAGTTTTGTTGTTTCTTTCCTCCTTCGCTGGCCACGGAGATGGGGGCGTGTGAGTGAGCTGGGCGTCGGGCCGACGGTCGGCTGTCCACACACAGCGCCTTCCCCGTGACCCGGCAGGGCTCCTCCGCTCGGAGGGCATCTGTGCACCTGTGTGGCCGCAGTGGCGTGTGTCACAGCACTGGGGGACAGGTAGGGCGTGATGGGGGTGCCTGTCCTCCTCGGAACTTCTCAGTGTGGCCGCCTGACATGGAGAGAGCCGTGGAACAGCCTCTCGCTTCTTTAATTAACTTAATCCACCTCGACACGGTCTTTAAATAATTGAGGGCCTTGGTAACTGGTGCTCAAACATTTGAAGAATTTTAGTTTTAACCTTTTAATTCTAGTTTCAAACATTCGCTTTCCCACCTGTGCACAAACCAAGGCGACATCAGAAATAGAGCACTTGAGAAGAAGAGGGTGCTCAGGTCATCAGAGACGAGCAGGGAGCCGAAGCATTCGAATGGCACCATTTCAAACAGTAAATTCAGCAAACTTAAAAACACACGCAAGGAAGGCCTAATGCTCAGGTGGTTTTCTGAGTCTCGTGATAATTTCTCATCTTTCATAAGCCATAAGTGTGTTTATTTGAAGCTAATAGATTCCTAAAATGCTTAGATCTCTTGCAGAAAAAAAAAAAATCACCTTTTTTCTTGTTTACTTCCTAAATAAGTCAATAATATTGATTCTAGGTCGTTTGTTTTAGGAAGTAAATAAGGTAACTTTAATTTTAGCCGCTCTAAAAAATGTACCGAAGATGTTTATTTAGTGCTGTTCTTTGGACTATATAGAATGTAAATTTTATATTGAACTATAGCAAATACTAAATACCCTACTGTTAAACTTAAGAACATAGGAAGCAAATTCTGTCGCCCCCTCTCCTCCCAGTTTTCCACGTGGCCTTACGCAATATTAAATTAGAAAACAACTTTACAGCTTGGGTGCTGTTTCTTGGCCCTGAAGTGGAAGTAGTTTAAACCATCGTTAAATGTCTTCACCGAACACCATCTCAGCCCAGAGAACTCAGGTCTCCCCTTGGCTTAGGGCTTCCCTCTTCTCTGCTCATGGACACTCTGTTTCTCCACCTAGGCCCAGGTCAGGCGTCGCCCCTCCCGCCCCTCCACGGCCTCAGCCTCTGTGGTCGGATGACACGTGGGATGTAACCTGGAGTCCTGGCACGCTGTACAGCACACGAGCAGCATGGCCCTCGTGACACGGTAGGAGAGTACGTCCCTGCCTCGGGTAGGCCCCGGACACCCAGGAGGGATCTCAGATTCAGATGGCCCATGGCCGAACCCAAGACCCTCCCCCCGGCCCCCTCTGCCTCCACGCTGCTGGGGGCTCAGGCCGAAACCCTGAGGTCATTCTCGGCCGTTCTGTCTCTCACGCCTCGCATCCAATCCACCCACAAAGCCCGCCGGTTCTCCTATCGGAACGTGTCCGAAATCTGACCGCCCTCGCCACCCACGGGCCTCGTCTGGGGACTGTAACAGCCCCCTGTAGCTCCGCCTCCCGCCCTTGTCTTCTGGCACCGGCCAGGGCGAAGCTGTTAGGGCAATCGGTCAGATCACACCATAGCTTCGCTCGGTCCCCGCGGTCCAGTGCTGTGACACCCTACACCATTCCCTTCCTTGCTCCTTGACCCCGTCACCCCACTCTCACTCAGCTGCAGCCACAGTGGCTTCCTACCGCCCCCCAACGCAGAACGCAGCTCCCCAGGCAGCCGTAGCGTGCGCTCCCACCTCCTCCAGCTCCTGCAGCCCCTCGCTCAAACGCCACCTTGTCAGGAAGGCCTGCTTTGACGTCCTTATCAAAGGCCATGTCCCGGACCGCTCCCCACCCCCACGCACAGCCTCATTTAACAAACACTCTCAGCTCCTTGGCTCCCTCAGCTGCAGGGCGTTTCCCCTTCCCGGTTACCCCAAGTAGCATCCTGTGCATTTTCCGTTGTTATCCAGTGACCCTCCTGTACCGGATGGACACACGTCCAGGAGACGGGATCACGGCGTGCCGGGAGCGGTACCCTGCGAACCTCAGTGCCCCGGAAACTCACCTGCCAGGGAAGTCACGCGGCAAGTCGGCCTCAGCCAAACGGCCAAGGCGAACGAACGGTCAATTACAAACCACCGTCCATGGCTGACATAACCCAATCGACCTTTCATACAAGAATTGACTGTTTCACAGATTTAAGACAGAAAACGTGAACGCCCTAGAAAACGGCAGACAAGCCTTCTGGTCTGATTCACACCCAGGGAGAGAAGCACGTGATCCTTCGGACATGACTCCTCTGCACCCTTCAGCTTCCCCATCACCCCTACTTCCCTCTGACCTCGTGTAGGGGCGCGACCCTGTACTGACAGCGTGGCCACCAACTCGGAGAACAAGGGATCCACCCGGAAGGAACAAAGAGAGGGAGAGCACAACCTAGTCCTGGAGACAGAAGCATCGTGGAGTCGAGGAGACACCCCCAAAGTCGCCCTCTTTTCAGTGAAGAGACCACCTTTATGTCCTGCCAGCAACAGGTGCTGTGAACACGGCGCACTTGAGGATGTCATGGATTCGGCTAAAGCTGGCCTCCCAGGACGCTCCTCGAGAATAAATGCCAGCACGGTGCCCTATGACAGTGCCAGAGCCAACGATACAGATGGTGTCTCCGCCCCCAAAACAGACCTGTGGGAGGTCGAACCCCATGATATCGGGCGGTCGTGTGTCAAAACTTCCAGCACCAGCAACTTCAGGCTCCAGGTGGCTTCTGCTCTGGACAATGCGCTCGCCCCACGGCAGCCCAGGGCAGCGCCCTAAAACAGCCTGTCCTCAAAGGCGGTGGATTCCCACCAGGCTACCGCTGCCATCAGAGGCTGTACTCCCTGCCAGGCTTACAGATGTCATAAAAGCAAACGCAGCATTTCTTTCAAGTTAGCCATTTAGGATAGCGACAGTAGACTCCAGGTCCCATAAAACAGGCACAGATAACAGCACATTTATAGTTTTAGGAAGAAAACCCTTCAAAATACTAAAGAACTGACGTTTTATAGATAGATATGGGCTTACACATTAAACACTAACTTCTACTCTCTTTGACCATTCAGGGACAATTATTATAATTCGAGGACATCGATTATTATACTGTGGTCTAAAACAATGACGTCCTATTCAGACATGTGAAATTGTTGTTTGTAACTGTAAAGACCTTAAAAATTCTGTTTCTTGTGCTCCTGTACGTTTTCTCGTGTTTACGTAACTAAAAAAAAAAAAAAATTGGAATATTTTTGTATTACTTTGCTAGGGCGGCCATAACAAAGTTCCACAGGCTGGGTGAATTAAAATAAATCCATTTTCTCACAGGTTTGGAGGCTGAAAGTCCAAAATCAAGGTGTCTGTAGGTCTGGTTTCCTCCGAGGCCCGTCTCCTTGGTTTGCAGAGGGCCACCTTCTTGTTGTGTCCGCATTTTAACGTCTTCACCTCTGAAAGGCCCGTCTCTAAACAGTCATGTTATGAAGTATCAAGGTTAGAACTTCAACATATGAATTTTGGAGAGACACAATTCGACCCATAACGGCCTCCTACCCTGTGACAGTAGGCAAGCTCACGCTCTTGACTCAGACACACCGGATTCCTACTGAGACCATGTCACTTCTAGCTATGTGACCTAGGCAAAAAAGTCACTCAATCTAAACTTCAGTGTCAGCCTCTGTAAAGTGCCGATGATGACACCTACACCTTATTAGTCCTTGTAGCCCATGTCAACACTGCCCGGCACACTAATGTGTTTGAGAAGCATTTTTTTTTTTTAAATATTTCATTTTTCTGATTTTTAAATCACTTGTCTTTTCATCGTCTTTCGCTTGCCTGCCTGTAGCTGTGCCTTTCCTTCTCTAATCTGTTAGGGGCTTCAAACCGAATCATTAAACCTGGCAGAATTGAATGTAACGGCTCCAGATTGAGAGCGAAGCCTCCCTGGAAAGCAAAGACTGGGGCTTCAGAGCTCTCTGCTGGCTCACACAGTCCGTTTGCTTGTCTGTGGTGGAATTTCTTTCTTTGTCATTTCTGTTCCAGATACGATACAGTATTTACCACACATATCAGATAAGGTAATGCCAATGCGAAGTGTAGCTTTGTGACCGTTTAAAAAAAAATAAGGCCGTTTCATCAATCTGACCAAAAACTATGACATCCTAGGATGAACAACCATTTGTTCTGGAAGCGGCCGTGGGTGGGAGTGCAGACTTTAAATGTTGCAGGCCACCTGTAAAACAACACGAGTCAGTCTGAGAGCTAAAGCGTCTTACAGGACGTTTTCCAAAACGAAGTTAAGTGTCTAGAACTCCTGTGACTTCGAGCTCCTCCCAAGTATTACCCTAAAGCAGGGGTCAGCAAACTTTCCTGCAAAAGGCAAGATCGCAAATGTTTCAGGTTTTATGGCCACATGGTTCTGTCACAATTACTGAACGCTGCCATTGTAGCAGAAAAGTGACCATAAATGAAAGAGAAATAAACGGCTGTGGCTGTAGAACAATACAATTTTCTGTGGACACTAAAATTTGACTTTCATAAAACTTTAATGTGTTGGGAAATATCATTTTTCTTCTGATCTTTTTTTTTTTCTTTTTCCCAGCCACGTGAAGACATAACCATTCTTAGCTCGGGCCACATAAAAACAGGTGACGTGTCAGAGTTGGCTCAGAAGCCATAGTTTGCCCACTTGGATTCGATTCGAAAGTTCAATAAGTATTTGTTATTGGTAAGAACTTATTTCTCCTACTGAAAATGATTTCAAAGCCAAGGATCACCCCAGCACCCCCATTACGGTGTCCCACCTTCTCTCTTTGAAAACTACCAACAGTGTGGGAGCTCCCTCCCCAAATAAATCAAAGGCCAGTGTACAACAAGCTGAATTAAATTCCTTTTATGAGCACTTTAAATAAGAGTTTCAGAACATCTCCTCATAAACGGGAGTACGACAGCATCCCGAGGAAAGGCATCATGACTCCCAGTGACAGAAACAGGGACTGAGCTGGCCCCACAGTTACCAAGTAGCAAAACGCAGCAGCAGCTTTACATTCATATGCGCACAAAACCTCATGACACAGCCTTGCTCAGGGGGATGAACAAAGCAGCAAACGGACAGTAACTGACTATTAAGAATGAATGAGATCGCTCGAAGTTTTATACAGCTACTAAAGACAACGTTATAAATACTATTTCTTACTCCCCAAGCGTCACCTAGACGCTATTTCCTTAATCCTTGAAAAACAAAAATCACAGTCTAAAAGTCCTGTGGGAAATACCTCCGTCTATAACACCTCGTCCTATGTTCATACAGCCCTTGACCCTGCAAAGTAGAGTGGGGTCAAACTCTTTCTTCCGCCCCATACGGTTCCTACGTGGATGTGGCCTTATCCTTTGCAACCAAGTAGTAAAGAGCCGTTAAACTGTTTGCTGGAAATAATTCAGTGTCTTTAGCAGAGCAGAGGATGAAGAGCATGTTGCGGAATTACCGACCAGAGGCTTCTTCCAAACAGACCTCGAAGACTTCACCCAGTTCCTTCCAGAAATGGAAGTGTGTGTGTCCGGGAGGAGGAGATCCTGACATAACGCATTCGGGCTCCTGTACAACAATGACGACCCCCCGGAACAGCACCTCTGGAACATCCACTGTTCCTATCTTGGGCACCTATTTTGAACAAGACTGTACGGATTGACCAGGTGACAATTATCTCAGCGATCTGCCATTGACAGAGCTAAAAGATAAAGACAAAAAACAAACCAAAAAAACGACAGCAGGTCTAATATCTACCTGAAAGAGAAGTATGAACCACAGTTCCAATTCATTTCAGTTGTCTGGTACTTTTCCAGAAGATATTTTTCTGGAAATGAAGTACAGTAGCTTTACTGTAAAAATTGGCTGATCCTCTACCCCCAAACCAGCGTTTTGATAACGTATGGAACATCAAGTGTGTCCGATAACGGGTCGGTACAAAACTAATAAAAGAATAGCTTTGATTTAGGATAGAATTCTGGATTCTGTTTGAATAACAAATTCAATTCTATTCTATCAATGACAAAATCGCATTGATTTGCTAATTTTACAAACCAAGAGGCGCTTTCTTCCTCCGTTATCCTCACGTGTCCCGTCCACCCGAGTTCCTAAATGAACTCTTGTTCTGCATGAACAGACTTTCTTAGGACTACAATGCAACTTGAATACCAATAGGGAGACACTATCCCCACTTTCTTTAAAACCAGAAACTACCGTTTTCCCCATTTTAAAAAGGGGAGGGGCTGGAATCTGGAAAATAATTGCGTATACAAGATGTAGACTCGTGTTTAGTTAGGTGTACGTGGCGCTGAGACCACACGCGAGCTGCGTCCGCAGTGGGGAATCCCACGCGGGCACAGCAAACACGTCCTCTTCCTCGCAATGTTCTTATTCCCGTTCTATCTGTAAAACATCATTACTCTGCGAGTGCTGAAAGTTATCAGCCTCCACGACGCTTCCCCAACACTGCCACCCAGTCGCAGACCTTCTGTAGCCGGTGGAAACACTTCTGCAGAGAATGAGTGATTCTCAATTTAGCACAAAAGGCAAGGCTTGGTGACTTCTGAGTGACCCGAGGGCCAGAGCCAGGTACAGACAATGCAGGCAGGACTGGTAGAACGAACCTGAACAGTGTTGGCAAAGCTAAAAAGCCAGGTAACAGGTCTGTCTTGTTTAAGGCTATGTTTCGGTTTAACGCACATTAAAAACTATCGCTATACAAGCTAGACTTCTGCTTCTGTTTATTTCGGGGCAAATGCAAGTCTGTTCAGTAATTCACCCCAGAGTTCCCATCAGGGTTTTACAGGATCTAAGAGAGTAATGTGCTGTCTACTCATTACCGACCGATTACCGAGATAATCAACTGGCTTTAGCCCAAGAGGATTAAAACAAACAAACCGGGGGAGGTGGGAAGGGTGGGGCGAGGGAGAGTGGGAGTAACAAAGTGGATTTACCTGTAATGGTGAGGGGGCAGGGTGCAAAGACTTCCTGGCAGGCAAATCACAAGGCCCAGATCCCAGGACTACACCGGTGACTAGGAAGTGTGTGCCCAGGTGCGTGCACGCCAAGATGGATTGTTCAAAGACCTGATCTCAGGCACAGAAAGAAGGGACAGCGACGAACGCTGAGACACTTTCAGGGTCCGTGGACCAACTTAAAACATCTCCACCCAGGTGCACGCGCCTCGCCGGGCCGCTGGGAGAATCCAGCCCGGCGCATCCCTCTGGCGCCGTGACGGGCCCTGGGGCGCAGGACGGTGCCCCCCGGCCTCCCAGGCCGGTCCCGGTCCGCGCGCGGCCCGCTGGGTGTGCGGCGAGGGAAGCGCGTTTCGAAGTTTAAGGGCGGCCTCGCGCACCTGAAGTTGAAAAAATCTGCTGAATCAAGGTGCCCCCTTTTCGCGGGGGTAACGGGCGATCGGACGCCCCCTCCCTCAGCCCCCTCCTGCTCTGGAAAGAAACCGGACCGGCCTGTGCGCTCAGAGGTCACCTGCGCGGAGTGATGTCACCCGCTACCCCCAAAGCGGGGCCCCCCAAGACAGAGAACAGCCGAAATGCCTCTGCCTCGTCAAAGGGGGAGGCGCCCCAGGGAAGGTGACCCTTCAACGCGCTACCCCGCGCGCCCGCGGCCGGCGTGCGGGAGGGCGGGGGTCGGGGGCTGGGGGAGTCCCCGGCGTGCCCCGGCCCCGGGCTGCCGGGGAGCGCGGAAAGGGGGCGCAGCCACGCACGCCCGCCAGCCGCCCGCGCCGCGGCTTCCGGCGCCCCCGAGCGCGCCCCCGCGCGTCCCGGAGCGGCGGCGGGGCCGCGGGCCGCGCTCCTACCCGTGGTGGACAGCACGGTGCTGGCGAAGAAGAGCGCGGACGTGAAGTCCCAGTTCCAGCTGCCCGACGCGTTGCTGAGCGCGGACACGCCGTAGTTGCTGGCCTCCAGCACGCGGCCCAGGAAGCGCTCGAGCCGCGGCTCCGACAGGCACTCGTGCTCGTCCAGGAAGCGCCGCTTCAGCTTGCGCAGCTCCTGGCGCAGCAGGTCCTCGTAGGGCAGCTCCACCGACGAGAAGACCACGGCGCCGAAGACCAGGTAGAGCAGGTAGCCGAGCACCAGCAGGCCGAAGCACCAGGCCGAGCGGTGCCGCTCCACCAGGCGCACGCACGAGCTGCCGGCCAGGGACTGCAGCATCTTCCCGCCGCGCCGCGCCGGAGCCGGAGCCGGAGCCGGAGCCGGAGCCGCGCCGCGCCGAGCCGAGCCGAAGCCCGAGCCTCGCCGGAGCCAGAGCCGGAGCCGGAGCGGGAGCCGGAGCCGGAGCCGGAGCCAGAGCCGAAGCCCGAGCCGAGCCCGAGCCCGAGCCGCGCCGGAGCCGGAGCCGCCCGCCCCGCCCCGCGGCCCCGCCGCCGCGATTGGCTCGCCGGGGGCCGCTCTCCCCCCGGCCGGTCCCGCCTCCTCCCCAGCCCGGAGCCGCGGTGATGTGGCGCTGACGTGCTGGCGGCTCAGGTAACCCGAGCGTCCTGGGGACCGCGCGCAAACTTGGCCTGGGCGCGGGGCGGGGCGGGGCGGGCGGCGGGAGGGGGCGCGCCGCAGCTCGGGACCGTGAGAGTGCGCGTGAGTCAGCGTGAGTTTGTGAGTGTGCGCGTGGAGCT
>NW_024352947.1:1449788-1497076 GCF_902729225.1 Pteropus medius | reverse complement strand
CACACTGTGTGTGAGAATGTGTATGTGAATCTGTGTGCGTGTGTACGAGTGTGCGTCTGCGGGACTGAATTTGTGTGAGAGTATGTGTCAGTCTGAGTGTGTGCCTATGTGAGAGGATGTGAGTCTGTGTGAGAGTGAGTCTGTGTGAGGGTGTGCATGTGTCTGTGTGACATTATGTGTATGTCCGTGTGAGAGTGTGAGTCTGTGTGACTGTGTTGAAATCTGAATGTGCGTGTGTGTGTGAGAGCGTGTGTGAGTGTGCGGGTATCTGTGTGTGAGTTTAGGTGACAGCATGCACATCTGTGTGACGGGTGAGTGTGCATGTGTGTCTGTGTGAGACAGTGTGTGTGTGTGTCTGTGAGAGTGTGTCTGTGAGAATGTGCATGTATCTGTGTGTGAGTCTGAGTCTGTGAGTGTGCACATGTCTGTAAGCGTGTGTGTGAAAGTGTGAATATGTACACATCTGTGATAGTGAGTCGTGCACATGTCTGTGACTGAGAGTGTGCGCATGAGTGTGTGTGTCTGAGAATTTGTGAATGTGTGAGCATTGTGTGTGCACAGGTGTCTGTGTGACTGTATGAGACTGAGGCTGTGCACATGTGTCTGAAGGAGTGTGTGTGCCTGTGTGTGTGTGAGAGAGCATGCGTCTGAGTGTGCACGTGTGTGTGAATGTGTGAGTCTGTGAGGGTGTGTGTATGTCTGTGAGAATGTGCGTGTGTGTTTGTGAGAGTGTGTGAGTGAGTGTGTATGAGTCTGTGAGTGCGTGTGAGAGTCTGTAGGAGAGTGTGTGTGTGTTAGTCTTTGATGGTGCATGCGTGCATGTCATTTGTGAGTGTGTGCACCTGTGTGAGTGTGTGTGGGAGTGTCTGTATGTGAGTGTGTAAGAGCATGTGTGCATACTTGGGCGAGTGAGGGTCCGTGTGTGTGGAATTGTGTGAGTCTGTATGTGTGAGAGTGTGTGCGTGCACGTGTATCTGCCCGTGTGAGAATGTTCATATGTATAGGACTGTATGAGTGTCTATATGAGAATGAGTGTGTGTACAACCATGTGTGTGAACATGCATGTGTGTGAGTGTCTTATGTTCACGGGTGCATATGTGAGCTTCTGGGTTTCTGTGCACATGCACTTGTGTGTGTGTGAGTGAGCTCATGCTGTTGACAGCACTTTGGGGCCATGCACGGCCTGTCCAAGCCTGGTTCCTGCTACCCCATGTCCCACCTGTTTCTTCCCTGTGGGTCACCTTACCAAACAGTGAGCACTTGTACCTGCTGGGGCCGGAGGCGGTTGGCTTGTTGACCCCAGGGTTGGACGGTGAGGGCCCAGTGACATGGTTCCAGTCTCAGGCACCCGGGCTTCCTACTAGAACTCGCCTCCCTGCTCACGAAAGGACCTGAGAGTTCTGGAAAGTCCTAATTCTGAACTCTAATTCTTTCAAACATGAAGAGTGAAAAAGTTCAAGTAAGCCAACTACCAAAGAAACAGCTTTCTCAAGTGGTGTTTCTCTTTAAGGTGACGAGGGTCTGTGAGCCACCTAATTGTGGGTGACAGTGGCAACTGGTGCACCCTTTGTGGAAAGACAATTCGATAGTATGTTCCCAGAGCCTGGAAAGAGTCGACGTACTCTGACTCTGCGAAGTGTCATAAGAGGAAACAATGAGGTGCAAAAATTTACAGACGAGGCTGTTCATAAACTACGTGTATACATAAATCATATATGAAACACGTATGTACATATATATGAAATCGAAGAATCGGGGACAAGCGAAATGTTCCAAAAAAGAGGAATGCTTAATAAATTATGGTGTCTCTACAGTGTGGAGACCACGTAGCCATTAAAGACGTGTTTGAAGACTATTGAAGCATAAGCAATCTTACATATAGAATACATAAAATCTTAGGTACAGAATCTCAAACAGGTAAAATATTTGTATTTTATATTGTAAAATAGAACTCTCTCTGCCTAATAGATCAACTGCATGGAAATAAAACCAACTCCTAACAGTTGTCTTGGGGTGATAGGAGAGTATACAGGTGACTTATTTATTGTACATTGTTACATTTTTCAAATTTCCTACAACGGCCATATTATTGTCATACTCAGGAAAAACATTTAAAATGAAACAATTGTACAATTATTTAATACAATTCCTATTTGCCTACTTTGCTGAATTCTTTAAAAATTCATATTTTGCGTTTATTTAGAAATTTTCACAGAAACGTCTAATATACAGGTCAGCAATTTTTCGCTCTCAGTAAATAACCATAGTTCCTACTTTCTCAGAAGTTTGAAGCCCTTCTTCCACTTTGCTTCTCTGCATTTCAGAATGTTTTAATCAAGAATCCATTTCTTTCTCCTTACCTTGGAGGAAAAGACACCTCCATATTTTCAAGGCGAAGTCATTCGCCCACCATTGTGAGTCCCTGGGTCACTTTCTTTGACTATCGAAACACACAGAAACCCATCTCTCTTCCCTCTGAATTTGGCCTGCACACATTAGCTGTGCGAGTCGCCAGGTCCCTATCATACACCTCTCCAAGTGTCATTGTTTTTATGAGCGCATGCTTTGTCTCCCCGTAAGATCGGATACTCTTGGGAGGAACCTCTGTGCCTCTTGTTCTCTGTGTCCTTGTCAGCACCCGGCAGAGTTCTTTCACATGGCATATGTACAGTAAATATCTTTGATTGTTTGATTAGTAAACAATCAATGATTATGCTTTGCCCAGGCAGCAGTATATTATTTGGTGGGAACTATTTTTCGAACCGTGGTCAACCACCTGTGCTTGTGCAGTAAGTATCTGTTATTGCTTTCAACATGAGGAAACTGGTTCTGAGCACAAGGACCTGCCCAGGGGGCCCTATGCAGGAAATGCTTGATTTCGCTGGCAGTTTTGTTCTATTGGATTCTAGAATTTTCCATATATAAAGAAGACCCTTCAGGTTCTATCTAACCCAAAGGGAGGCAAAGATCCTCTATTAGACTTTTAATTTCAAATGTGTGCCCTGTCCAGCATGTTTTTAAAAATGCCCCTTTTATGTAGATTGTAGAAGGAGCAAGGTTGTGGCCACGACCCTACCCGCTAGCATCATGAATTGGACTAAGGATAGAACGTGACCCAAAGCCACTCACACCAATGATTGACTGTCTACCCATCAGATGCACTGCAGTTATTTGAAAACCTGACATGGATTTTCAGGCGGCGGTGGGCACATGGGCTAAAAGGGGTCAGGGGCAAGACGACAAGACTGCGTGGGAGAAAATCAAGGAAGGACGAGAAAATCAAGCAAGCTCCAGCAAGATGACGGAGGTGGAAGTAGATTGTGTGGACGGAGAGGTCAATGGGGTGAGAAAGCAAAAACAGCCAACGAAGATATTACTTCCAAAAAGTCTGACAGTGAAAAGGGAAGAGAAAGAACAGACGTTAGCGGAACTTACGGAACGCCATCTATTATTTTAAGATGAGAGAGATCTTCCTGTAAAGACATTGGGAAAAATCCAGAAAGGGCCTGGGAAGTGAGGCAGGAAGACATCCAGGAGAGAGCGGTGACGTGGAAGACAGAGGAGGAGGGAGATTCACCAGGACCACACTCAGGGTGCCGGGTGCAGCAGGACAGGCGAAGGGAAGCGTGAGAGCTGAACACGAAGGTGGCGGAACCCTTATCTAGGGCAGTTTGGGAGGATCCAAGAATCATTCCAGTTAAGGAGGAACAGGTGGAGAGGTGAGAGCCATAAGCCCAGAACGTTCATCCAAGTTAGTCCAGGAAAGGAAAGGGGGCCCATGGATGGAGATACACGCAGAGGGTGTCTGTGCGGTTGTGTTTGTGTGGACGTGTTGTGTGTTTGAGATGGTAGAGACTTGAGCACGATTGTGCATTTCAGGCCAGGAGCCGGTGGGAAACTTAGGTTTGAAGCAAGAAAGAGGAGACAGTTGAAAAGAATGGCTCCGGAGGAAGCAGGCCAGGCTGCCGTCCGCAGCATCGACGTGGTAGACAAAGGAAAGGAGAAAAGTGAGGGCCGGACTGTTCATTCCTTTATTTCTTGCTTCATTTCCCAACTAGAGGTTGAATGCCTGCCACGTAACAAGAATTGTGCTGCGCTTGGGAATATAATAGTGAGCAAAACGATCGTTTCCTGTCTTAAAGGAACATATTCAAATGAGAGAGTCAAACGCTAACTGTGAAAAGCAAGGTTCAGGGAACTGTAAGGGTGCAAAGGGCGGTCCGTCTGAATCTGGGGAGTGCTCTTTGAGATGAGCTGAAAGATGATAGGAATTAGCGACTAAAACAAAGTGATGAGACCCAGGATGGGGCGGGAACCGGTGGGGAGAGAGGCCAGCAAGCCAGGCAGGGCGGCCTTGCAGGAGCTCGGAGGGCAAAGATTTCTAGTCCTTTTTCATAGGAATCCAGGGAAAGGTTTTCAGCACATGAATGTGCATTTCGCAGTGGCCACTGCGCAGGACGCAGAACGATTCTGAGGGGAGCAGCAATGGGTGCTGGCAGAGCCACTGGGTTAGGAGGGGCTGTCCCCAGAGGAGAGCGAAGGCGGCTCCCCCCGGCACGTGGCAAGGCAATAAGGAGGAGATTGGTGTCTGTGCTGTCCTTCGCAGCAGCCTCAGCACCTAGAACGTGGCTTGGCCCATAGTGGGAGCTCAATACATGATTGTGGGAATGAGAGCGAATGAATGAATGAAGGAGAGCAGAAGAGCATAGACTCGAAAGCTGTCCAGGATTTGGGGCTGGACCGAGCGGGCGAGTAGGTGGATAGGTGTAGGTAGTGAGAAAGGCATTAGGTTTCTGGCTTGTGTATCAGTTTCCATGGTGACGGTGTCCTTACCTGATGTCAGGAACACCGGAGGAGGATAAGGTGTCGGGGGAAGCTCATAAGTTCAGTTTAGGACGAGCTGAGTTTGACGTTTTCAGATATCCGAGCGATCGTGTCCCTTCGTATATATAGGCCTGGAGCTCAGAGAATTCTTGGTGGAGATGGAAATCCAAATGGCGGGTTATCTAATTTAATATTGACACATTGGACATTTGTAGATAATGACTCAGTTTGGGCTTTGCAATGGATGAGAGCGACTGCACTGTAGCAAAGGCGTAAGCTTATTGGCGTAAAGAGGATCGGGAACATATGGACGTCGGCTGCTGGGTGAGACAGCCACGCGGATGTTAGATATTTCTCGGGAGGATGATAGGAGTTGAGGTGTGAGAGGCAGCATAGGCCAGCGGCCGAAGTCCTCAGGCCCTGATGCGTGATGTATGAAACAAAGGAACAGGCTGAGAATGGTCCCCAAGTGCTGTAAAGATGCACAGGTCACGAGACAGGTACTAGCCTAGGTTTTAGGAGTCTCGGGTTCTATTTTCTCCTAACTATGCAACTTGAGCTCGTCATTTAGCATCCTTAAGCTTCTTATTCTTCGTGTGCTTAACAAAGAAAAATAACAAAGAGGAGCGGTAATCACCCATCTCCCGTCTGTGTTTATAGTGCGAACCAAGGAGTGACTTCTGTGTACATATATAATTGAGCACTATGGGAATGCAAGGCATGGATGCGATTAGTGTTCACAGGTGGGCTCTAATAAACCCCCAGATATTCAGAAGATCAAAGCCACATCGTGGCCTGGGTTGGTTATTCACACTGCCTTCGCGAAGCGAGTCATTCTGCAGCTAGGGCTTGAAATAGCAGGTGGTGGGTACAGACCAGTGTTAAAAAATTAAAAAATATTCGCGACAAGAACTAGTTGCGTAGGGCAGAAAACGAAGGCAGTCAAGGGCTAAAGAGTCAGAAGTGGAAGAATCGAGCAGCCGGTGGTCTCTGTGAGGCGGGAGACTGGGGACCGTCGGGACATGGCGGCGAGGGTTGAAAGGAGAGGGCCACGGGCACGCAGGAGGAGATTTATTTCAGAAGGGTGGAGTGAGTTCTGGGTAAGGACAATTTCTAGGATTTGGCCATTGCCAAAAGGGAGAGAAGAAAGTCACTGGATGTGCCGTGAGTCTGGGATTATGAATATTGACAATGAAGACAAGCAAGACAATGCCAGGACTAGGGCAGGGAAAGACTTACATGCCAAGGGCAGAAATCTGCAGGGTTTCAGGAGCGAGTGGGCGGTTAGTGGGTAACAGAGCCGGTGGTCGAAGGAAAAAGGCTGCTGTCGGGCCTGCACCCCAATTGAGGGTCCTTTTGTTGAAGAGAGAAATTGATTGGAAATTGATTGGAAATTGATTTAGGAACTTGAGAGAGATGCTGCTCACTTCTCCAGCCCTGAGATGTCCTAAAATGAGCAGCATCCACCGAGGGCTGTCAGGAATATGCCAGGAGGACCAGGCTCCCAAAAGACAAAAAGGCAGAGGGTATCCTGTGATCGGAGTGAAGAAGCAGATGAAGTGGCTTCGATAAAGGTCTCAAAGGGTAGATGGAGAACTTGACACGGAAGGAGGGGAGCAGTAGGGATTGTAGTTAGAGGGGAGGAAGCCGAGAAGGAGCTGCAGGCGAGAGCGGAGGAGAGGGTGGATACAGAGGAGTCTACATTTCGCAAGGTGACCAAGAAGACGGAGAAGTTCAGCGGAGCAGGATGAACTGGCCTCAAGGTTTCAAAGCGAGCTGTGGTACCAGGTGGCACGGATGCAGGTGCAGCTGGAGCTCAAGGCCAGACGGGACTTGGCGGCGGGCACCCTGCCAGCAGGCAGAGCCTTCTGCTTCTGCTCGCTGCCCCGTGGCCCTCTACACCCTCCCCACAGCTCACCAGATGCAAGGCACGGTCACTCTCAGCTTGAGGACTATTGTCACAGTAAAGCTCACACCCGTCTTCCTTATTGTTTCCTGGACGCAGGCTGCACGTTGGAAGTTTTCATTCTAAGGATGGCCGTTAACTTAATTTCAGAGCAGTTCTTTTTCTTTTACTTCTGTTTTTTTCTAAATCACTTCACTTTGATTTGGTGCTTTCAAGTTTGTAGATCATTTCCGTATAAATCATTAGATAGACTCATTAGAGTAATTTCATCACGATAATGAAACAGGCGAGGCATTATAATCCAATTTTACAGATGAGTAAAGTAGGGATTTGGGAAATACTTTCTCAAGGGCTTCTTGGTTCAGGGTTCCTTCAGTGTTTTAGAGGGGCCTGTTTTCTGAATCACAAAGTCGCAGCATACTTAGAAGGCTGCTCCAGAACATGCCTACAAAATGATTATGATGCACTTAGTGACATATTGAAAAATGAAACCTAAGGGCTTGGTAATAATAGCTTCCTGTCACTATTGCTTTGTCATCTTTCAAGGACTTTTCAGTCACTGAGAAATGCGTTTGTTCTTTGCTTAAAACCACATTACACAGATGAAAGGGACAGATAATCAATAATGAGAATGATTAATAATGGTGTCTGTATTTGAAACAGTGCGCACGTCTGATGTCTGTTTAAGATAATAGTAGTTGCTGAAAATTAAGAATTGATGGACCCTGAGGTTCCAAGATTTTTATCATTCAGTGCAGATTTTAAAAATGATAGAAACTTCCCCAAACAAACAACTCTTAGAATGTTTGGAGATCAGGGAAGGGTAGTGGTTTTCTATCTTAAACAAACTTGGTCAGAATTATGAGAAAAATGCCCAAACTGTTCATGTCTTTAAGCAAAACAGATGAAGATTAGGGATTTGGCATGTAAATCGTTATAAACCTGTAATGACCCCAAATTTGGACTTGGCCTTTACAGTAAGTATTTTACACATTAAAATATTCGATTGAATCATGTGAAATTGTTGTTTTTGTACATAAAATGATGGTCACATACAAGCAATTTCATATTGTTCGAAGTAATTTTCATCTAAAATGTAAGATCGTTAGAATCGGTGCTTTGATACACACTCTTTTGTGGGAGCCTTAAAAAAATAAAAACTCCAGTTTTCCTTCCTGGTCTGTCTCACAGGTACTGCACAGCCCAACTATTCCTCAGCAGTCTGCCCCTTCCACTCTTGACACTACCGTCCCCAAACAGATCATGTTCTTGGAGTCATTTCCAAGAGGAAAAAGACTGAAACCTGTCCCCAAAGCCCTAAACTCCCCAAAGACCCTCCCCAAGAAAATCTTAATCCAGTTATAATTAATCAGTACATTATTGCTCTAAATTAACTAGTCCCCCATAGAGATTTAAGTGGTAAATAAACATGAAAATTATGTCCTCTCCTTCCACTGCTTTTTCTAGAGTTGAAGGTGAACAAGGATAACCTATTCTCTCGCCGACCCCCACCCCGAGTTGTGTGTCACCCAGTTTGATTTGAAATGCTGTGAATACAGCCCATGGTCTGCTAGACCGTGGAAAATGATTACACGTGCGCTATGCACGGGGAAACCGAGGAAATGTTGCCATGGAAACTTTGATGCTGAGTTTTTAAGTATAAATTTTTCATTTGTGAAATTATAGCGACAGAACATTTTGTGCATAAAGATGGAGCCCTTCTTCAGAAGCGAGGAATGACCTTCCCATCTCACTAACCAACCGTGCTGAATGACAGTCTCAACCGTCGTCACACTTGCCATTGTTTTTCTGCCAGCTTAACCACACTAGGCGTTTTCCGATCAAGGCATCCTTGAAAATACTTAAAATTCACGTCATTAAATGTATTGGCTTCACTTACAAGAGATTTTCTAGGAGAATAAATTAAAAGTACTGGACCCTGGGAAATACTTGGCTTTAGTTCAGTATAATATTTTTATATTATACTCTTCTTATTATTCTATATATGATTTTATACTATTATTTTATATATTATTTTATACTATTTTTAATTGCGAAATAGCGCTCGCCCTCGTGTCTGCATTTCTTTACAAAGCTAATGTAGGTAATTTATATAAAAACATGATATTTGGCCAATCATCGTCATCTCAGTGTATGCTTATAGTGTTTGCAGTAAATGCTTGTATTTATCCATCCTCTTTCACCTCAGAATAATGCTCATTCGAGACTTAAGCAGGTTTTGGCATTCAGCTCTAAACGAAAGATTAGGGATTTTTTTCTAAAAAGCAGTTAACCGGTGATGTGGGAAAATGAGGACTGAAACAAAACTTTATCAGCTCATGTTCTGTTCAGCAACCAGCTCCGTGGGCTGTGCTACCAGCTTATGGACAGAGATCGCCTCTCTGTCATGAGAAACTTAAACAGAGTGTGTTATAAGAACGATATCATCTCCCCCACATGCTTTAGCATTATTAACAATGAGCAGAAATATGACTAATGGAATTTGTAGTTCTTTTATATAAGATAATTATATGTGTATTAAGAGATCATAAGTCCCTCCAGTTACCTTCTATAAAATATATAGAGAGGTATATATATAGATACACACACTCACACACACACTTTAGTTACACTGACAGAGCGATTACTTTTTGAAATATTTTATTCCAACCAACCTCAACCTATTGCATTGAATTACATCGGAACTAAGTCGGGTTTTTATTCACTCTGCAGTAATGGTTATATCACTATTATATATAAACTCCTGTCTGAATTTGTCAAGAGGACAGAAATTTTAAAATGAGTTTTATTTAGGAACTGGATTTAGGCAACCCATGACAATTATATTTAAAAATTCTGCTCTGCAGGTTCTATAGAAATATGAACAGTGTATAAGCATGAAATGACAATTAGATCACTACCAAACTAGTGGATTTTAATCAGGCATTTTATTGAACGTAATCTAGTTTTTCTCACTGTCATCTTCCTGTCCATTTCAACTATATTAAATATTTCTTTGACTCCTATATAAATTTGCATTGAAGATATACTCATAGCTAAAAAGCCTGTTAATATATTTTCAGTTTCCATATTTTAGCCCATATTCCGTTGCCCTCCCCAATACTTGCTTATTGCAGGTATCTAAAAGACAAGACATACAAACACAGAACAGATTAAAAGTATAGAAACAACACGTCACCTTGATCAAAGAACAGAGTGGAGAACCAATAAATATTGTCACTTATATGGTCATCAGCATTATGACAAAGGAGCTAAAGGGAAAGGAAAGTCTTTTTAACAAGCGGTACTGGAATATCAGGATGACTATATTTTAAAAAATGGACGTTAACTGCTCTCTCCCACCATATACAAAAATTGATTAACATAGATAATATGTCTCAATATAAAAGTTAAGATCATAAAGCCTTTAAAGGAAACAAGAGAGTTTCTCCATTACTTAGTGAAATGTTTAATTTTATGTTTAATTTTACTTGGCTAGGCTACGGTACCCAGATATTTGGTCAAGCAGGAATCTAGATGTTGCTGTGAAAATCTTTTTTAGATGAGATTAACATTCAAATCAGTAGACTTAGAGTAAAGCAGATTACTCTCCATAATGTAGTGGGCCTCGTCTAGTCAGTTGAAGTTGAAGGGGACATGGGAATGAGTTAGTAACGACAGAGAGGAGAGTATATCTTTTTGTATAGTTTTGACTCTTAGAACCATAGTATTGTTTCTTATACCACCCCCCAATAAATAAATAATTGAAAGCAACCAGGATGTGGGGGAAATCTACATGCAAATAGTAGCAAATGAGCTTAACTTTATTATAAATCAATAACATAACCACTTTAAAGGGGATGGGATAAAAAGAATTAGCCGTCGTAACTTTGGGAAGAGTATTTTGACTGGTTAATGTACGGCTAAAGAAAGAAATAACCATACACAAATATTATACTCTAGCTAGTAAATCTGTTTCTCACAGGGGTATGGGTTAGTATTTCTATACTTTATGGTCACACGAAGATGGGACAAATAAATGAATATATTCCAAATAATTTGAGCAAAGATTTTCACTGTCGTAAAAATAGTTTATAATTAAGGTAAAGAGGAAGGCTAGAATTAACTTTGTGGTGTTGGATTAGAATCGGAGTTTTTAATATAAACTCATGGTTTTTAATGTATATGTACAAATAGCAATAGATATCGACATAGATGCATGTGTATGCTTGGGTTATCATACACACACGTGCACGTACATGTACGTGTGCATTTCCCCCCCAGTTCCTCAGAGTTCTCCAGTAGTAATGAGCACCCCTACGACTCAGATCTTTGTTTCTAAATACCATTGTTCAGTGAAAGGAATCAGGGCTCCTAGAAGTAGTGGTTAATCCCAGGACAGGAACAGTGTGAATACCCGAAGAACCTGGAATACTTGTGATCCTAAAAAATAAGGAAAGACTTGAAAAAGACTGGCAGCGTGTCAGGACATGGGAATCAAACCCAAGGACAATCAACGGCCAAAGTTAAAACAGTTGGAGCAACAAAGTAAATTATGATAATATTGGGTGATAATTCATAGAATAAAATGAACATACGTAAGTCCGGTTGATATAAATAATTGATTAAATAAATAAATGGAAGACACATTTATACCTCACAGAAGAATTCCAATTAACAAATTTGGAAAGAATGAGGGAAATAGAAAATCATCATGAAGTGAACACCAAAGTAACAATTGTTTTAGGCTATATTCCAAGGATGCTCAGATTGGTGGGTGAAAGTTTGAGGAGAAAGAGGATGTTAGGATGGTTTCAAAATATTTCCCCCGAGATATTTATCAACTACAAAAGGAAAAATAGTAACTGTTCAGCAGAGAAACCCATCGGACACTACGTTAACCAAATTGCCAAGGTCAACGTTGCTGCTGAGAAGACACGGTGCTATCCTGCACCATCAGAGGATGCAGCGGCGTTTCTGCTATTCTTGCCAGAAGTGGAAGGAAAAAAAGAGATAGTCTATGGAACTTTGGAAAAGAGTATTCCGACCGGATCTTGTAAGGCTAAAGGAAGAAATAACTGTATCCAAATACCGTGCTCCAGCTAATCACTTCAATATGATCACGAGAAAGCTTTGCAAATTAAGAGATATTCTACAAGACAGCTGATCAGTACTCATCGAGGTTCCATAGCATGAAAGAAGGAAAGCATGTGGCACTGTCACGGATGAGAGAGAACAAAGGAGAAGTGACAGCCAAATGCGACGTGAGACCTGGAGTAGGTGCTGGGGAGAAAAAGAATATCGAGGAAACACCGCTGTGGTTCGTAGGTGAGATTCGTAGTTTCCTTACTGGCATGGTACCAACATTAATCCCCTCGTTCTGATGCTGCGCCGGGCTACGTGAGCTGTTAACATTGGGGGAACTGCGTGGCGGGCGTGCGTGAAGGGCGTGCGTAAAGGGCGGGCGTGATTCTCTGTACTATTTTTGCAACTTGCTAAAGGTCTTACATAGTTTCAAAAATTAAAGCTCAGAAAATACTAGCAAATGGGACCCAGAAAAATAGGGCAATGGTAATATATCATGACCAAATCGGATCTCGTCTAAGAATGTAAATTTGATTTAATGTATGAAAATCAAGCAAAGTAACGGCGGCAGGCATCCTGTCTGTTTACTGTCTCCACAGCAATGTCCAAGGGAGAAAGCGTTAACCTGGTCGTATCTGCCTGTAAACTTACTAATAACAGACCTCCTGGGAAACGTGCTCGTGTAATTACTGACAGGACAGCCCTTGTTGTACAATTTTTTTTTTTTTTGCAGTATGTCCCCGATCCATTCTGATTATCATTCTGATCCATTCTGTTACAGATAAACCATCAATTAATGTATTCATTGGGCGTTTCATGGAAATATCGCGTAAACTATATCTATTTGAATATAAAATGGAGATGGTTTATGACCATAGTTCCATAGTTGCTCCCGATTAATGTAGGTGACATTCCAGTGCGTCGTTCTCCAAACCTCCCAAGTTACAATTGGGCCTGTTGTGTCAAGAAGGATCGGGACAGTGGCCTTGGTGATTGTAGACTTACACTTAACCTGCACAAAGATTCAGAAAAGTATATGATAGAATCTTTTAGGATACCAGGAATACAAGGCAACTTCCTTAATATAATAACGAATATCTATAAAAGACCTACATAAAATATGGTTAGAGTCCAAATATTGAATGCTTTCTCCCTGAAATTCTGAATGAGATAAGGAGATTATACTGGAGATCCTACCAGTGCAGGAAGACAACGAAATGAAGTGAAAGATATAGGAATTTGAAAGGAAGATATGTAAATATTAAAACTGGACCATGCCTGTCATAATTCAGCAGTATGTATAAATTCCAAGAGATCTGAAGGAAAGAGTTTTGACTCTAGATGGGGCGTGCGTGCTCCTAGCAAGTTGGCATTTTGCTTTAACGGTGAGGTTGCAGCAAATGCTCAGACATTTCAAGAACTGATTTTTAGAAGCATCAGAGTGCTGTGGAAGCAACAGGTGTCAGATGGACTAACATTCTGGGGAGAGAAAAGCCCATCCCAGATGAGCTGATGACAACCGGCTGTTTTCTTCCCTGGTAGCACTTTCTAATTCTGGGCGTGAGCTGAGGATCAGATTTAACCCATGCAGATGGCCAGCACGCAGGGCGAGGATAAAGCAGGACAGCTCTTGGCAGTAGCTTGAGGGTGGTATGACAGGTCGGATGCTAGAAGAGATCCAAATGCTTGGCCGCGGGCTGGTCCCTGAAGTCTCTGGGTCCGCAGGGAGTTCTTGGCCCGATGTTCAAAGGCAAAGCGAAGCCTCCCCAGGTTGGACTTGAGAAACGAACTCCTATTAGGAACTGAACAAAACAAAACCAGCCCCGTTAAGACATTTGCCTGATTTTTATACTGAAAAAAAGGAGGGAAGGAGAAAGACTGAAGAGCTACACCCTAAACCTTTGAAACTAAGGATTCTTGGAAACCAGAGAACAATCAGGCTTTCAATTAAAATTCTGGGAGGGCCGCGCCTGAGGAATGGCAGGAACCTGATGTTCACTGGGTTTCTCCGAAACCAGAGGCCAGTCCTTATCCTGATCAAGCTCCGACTGGAATGAGGGGACAGTGCTCAGCTCATCTGTCCAGGTGAGCATTTAGAATGAAGGAACACTTCCCAACTCGTGTTACACGGCCAGTATAACTATGATACTGAACCACACGAGGATGTCACTTGTCCATTACCATTCCTACTATTCCTACTAGGAATAGTAAGAAATAGCCAGAGAGGTATTTTAGAGGAGGTTATCTTAAAAACACCCATCACTAACACAAGTGAAGATGTCCTCATCTTAATCCCCGTGAATGTAATATTTTATGTGGCAAAAAGGACTTCGCAGATGCGATAAAGCGAAGCACTTTGAGAGGAAGATGTTATTCTGGAGTGTCCAGGTGGGCTTAATATGATCACATGGGTCCTTAAAATTAGAGAACCTTCCCTGGCTGTGACGTGAGGAGGGAGTCAAGATCGGAGAGATGCGACATTGCTGGCTTTGAAGGTGAAGGAAGGAAGCTGTGAGGCAAGGAATTCAGGATGCCTCTGGAAGCCGGAGAAGGCACAGAATGGCCTGTGTCCTGGAACCCTGGAAGGAATGCCGCTCTGCTGACACCTCGCCTTCAGCCCTGTGGGGCCCATTTGGGACTTTGACCCGCGGAACTGTAAGATAGTAAATTTGTGTTGTTTTAAGCCACTATGTCTGTGGTGATATGTTATAGTAACAAGAGGAAACGAATACAGAGTTTGGTACCCGTAATAAGGGGCTGCTGTAACAAATACCTGACAGTGGGGAAGGGTCTTTGAAATCGGACGGTGGGCAGAGGCTGGAAGAATTGAGGAACATGGTACAGAAAGACTAGATTTCCTCAAATAGACAGACTGCTGGTAGAAATACGGACATTAGCGCCCCTGCTGGTGAGGGCTCAAAAGAAGTGAGAAGCACGATGGAGAAATCCTATAATGTGCCACGGAATATGTTAATCGTCATAGACAGACTGTTGGTAGAAACGCAGATGTTAAAGGAGCTGCCGGTGAGGGCTCAGGCAGAAACGAAGGACGTGTGATTGCTAACTGGAGGAAAAGATAACCTCGTCACACAGTGATAGGACGCTACGCTGAAGAGTGTCCTCAAGCTGTACCTGTCAGTCATGACCTTGGATATTAACCGAGGAGCTTTCCAAACAGAGTGTTGCAGGTACAGCCCGATTTCTTCTTGCTTCTCCTGGTAAAACGTGGGAGGAAAGAGGTGGATTGAGGGAGAACTGTTTAAACAAATAAATCAGCACTTGATGATTTTGAAAATTCCCAGTCATTTCAGACTGTAAAAAATCCATAAAATTTGGATATTCACAGGAAAGTGCCCTACACAGAAAGCCAAGGGAGTATCTAGACAACCTTTTTCTGGTGCCTTGGAAAAACAAAAGACATAGTATTCAGTCCACAGAGGACTCTTTGAAGGGATTAGTAGTATGAAATCATGCATTTCCTCAGTCATCTTGGCAGAAGCCAAAAATAGAGATGGGATTATCTCAAAAAGACCTGTGGGTGAGCCTCTTATCTAATGAATTGAATTTCCGTGGCATACATGGGAGACCTTCAAGTTTCTTGAGAATGTTGTACCAGCAGAAACACTGCCAGCTTGCACTGGAAGGAACAGAGACAGAATGAAATGGAAGAAGACCATTAAACTCCCAAAATACCAGAGACAAGAAGCAGGCTGATAAAACCACTCAGCTGCTGTACATGCTTTCCTTTTTAAAGGGAAGAATGACTCGGAGGGCAGAGTTGACAGCCCAGAGAATAAAAACCTTGAGCCCAGAAGCAAGAACTGTGAACTGTGGGGGGATTATTTTATTTTAATAATTTATAAATATTTTATTTTTATTTGATTAATTAAATTATTTTATTTTAATAATTTTATTTAAAATGTAATTCAGGTTCAACCCAAATGGCCATCAATCGATGAATGGATAGACAAAATTTGGTCTAGCCATGCAATGGAATATTATTCAGTCCTAAAAAAAGATGCTACAGCATAGGTCAACCTTGAAACCATTATGCCGAATGAAATAAGGCAGATACAAAGACCACGTGTTGCATGATTCCATTTATATGACATGTCCAGGACAGGCAAGTTCATGGAGACGGAAAGCAGATTTCGTGGTTGCCGGGGGCTAGGGGGTGAGGGAATGGGCGGTAACTGCTAACGGGTATGGGATTTATTTGTGGGTGATGAAAGTGTTCTGGAATTAGATGGTGGCGGTGATGGTTGCACGAGTTTGTGAATATTCTGCAAGTCACTGAATTGTACACTTTTCTGTGAATTATATCTCAGTTAAAAAGAGGGAAAGAGGAAAACAAGATTCTTTGGTTAGATTGAGTCGGAAGCGAGGATTATTATTTTTTGTTTATTTGAGAGGAGCACATGGGACATGTGCAGCAGCGATGTGGGACGGCAGGGGACGGAAGGGCAGCCAAAGATTTCCTTAAGAAGAGCTGCCGAAGACTTCCTTCATGTTTTCTTCATGACATCCAATCAATGGAAGTTAGAAGAATCTCAAGCAGTTTGAAAATGCTTTTTTGCGTGTGTGTGTGTAGACTTTAAACTAACACCTTCGGAGAAGCACGGGGGCCATGGTCCTATAAATATTACGGAAGTAAAAGAAGTGGTCTCTGCAACCAGGAAGTTTATCATTTATTTTGGGGTCAAAAGGTTAACAAAGAGGTCATGCGATAGGATATATAACTGAGTGCTAAGCTGTAGGATACAAACTACAAATCTGTAAGACCTTAGAGAGGAAGATCGAAGAATCTGAATAAATTCACCCCCATTCCTTGTCACTAAAAGGACTTTTGTTTTTCTGGGGATCCAAGGCACAAGCAGAGACCTCAGTTGTAGATAATGGCCGTCCCACTAGTCCCCTCTAAATTCCAATTAAGTTGCCAAATATTAAAATAAAACCAAAGTCCAGGTTTCATTTTTTCAAAAAGTAGTATGTTTACAAGGTGTACAATATCTTAGAAAATACATTATTCCTCCTATGTATTTGGATCTGAACTCCTTGATGCCTCTCACTGATTTTCATGCCCCCCACTTTCCAGCAGAGTCTTAAACATAGTACGTAGCTGACATATTGGCTGCCGAATACTGAAACCCACGTCTGTCTGGGCCGTACCCACCATCGCCCCTTCCTGGGTGATTAGCATTCCAGTTAGTTCTTTTACCAATTTACCGAATAGTGTTCATCTCTGGTGTCAAAACTGCCATGTCCTGTGAGGACTACGGGTTAAATTTAGCTACGTTAAGAGTATTCATGATATTCTGGAGATCCTAGAGAAATAGGATCCTTCCAAGAATGTACCTCTCAGTAACTCTCCGAATGTTCTCCACAGCCTTGCTCTTCAATATTAACATTCTAGCGTACCCCCACATCTCCCTCACGGTCAAGAAGACACCCGCTGTCGGAGCATCATGCCTACAAAGCCAAATCATTTGGGGAAATTTTAAATGAGCGTAAATCAAATCTCCAACTATCAATTTGGGGTTTCAAAGCTTTACGATTTCTATTATGTTTCTTTATTATATTTATATTCTGGAATTCAGTGTGGAATACTGGGGCCAGGACCTGGGGGAGGCCCATTGGACAGGCCCTCTGGAGAGGCAGTATGGCACAGTGGTTCACAGCCAGGGTACTGGAGGGCAACCCCCACCTGCTGCTTCGTCACTTCTTACCTAAGGTTCTCTGCGCCCTGCTTTCCTTATCTGTAAAACGGGGACAGTAATGATACATTTACCTCTCAGGATTGCTTTGAGGATTAACTGACACGATGTGAGTAAAGTACTTAGGGAAGGATGTGCACACAGTAGGAGTTGTGTAAGTGTCGCCTCTTAGTACTGTCTGGAAACTGCAGCATCTAATGGGATGTCTCTGCTGCCGAGTAACTGAGATGTTTGCCAGGGAGCTCTGTGCTCCTGGGCGCGGCGAAGAGGGGCCTCGGAAAGGTTGGGCGGCTTCTTCGCATCATATAACTTACACTGGGACCGGGTGGCGTTGAAGCAGCAGAGCAGCGAACGTTAACCGGTCCACTGTTCATGGAAGGCACTAAGCAGAGTGACGCATTCCTTCTTCCCTCTTCTTTTACCTCTGCACCCTGTTTTTCCCCTTCCCCGCCGTTTCCTCCCTCCTCCTGCATTTCTTTGATTGTAATCTCGTGTATCTTAAAATCGTTTTCTACGCCAAAGCTGGGAAATGACTCTAAAAAGGTAATATCGAAAACACATTTAGTCTGATGTTATAACCAGGAAATTAAATTTTGAAGTTGTTATTCTGCTTTGACGTTGTTTTCCGTATATTTAACTGTGGAAGAGCGAGTGGTCCCCTCTAAACATGCCACAGTCGGCCACAGAGGAAATTGCGTTTCCTTCTGAGGTTTGTGAATCTGGACGCATTTACATGAAAGCATGGCATCCCTTCCCAGCTCCCTCCAGGCTGCGGAGCATAGAGAGCTCAATGTCACATTGCCCCCTTTTGATGAGAAAATGCCCCTTTGCACATACTGCCATCCCAACTTGCCCCTGTTTGGGGGTTGTAAAAATCAAGCTAATGATCGAAGGTACAGTAGGAGAGCTTTTTTCTTTATGTCGATGGTATAATTTGTGTTATTTTCTGGGCCTAAATATATTTCTGTCTGTTTGAAACTACACGTGGAAACTGGCATTGGTGATGGAGAAGGACATACGAGATTCCGTTATGAGGACGGACATGATGTCACAATTTAAAATGTCGCTTCTTGGTTTTTAAGTAGCACTGGGACTTGAACGGACACCTGTCGATGCGGTATTCTCAGCTCGTTCTCCACAGATGGCACACAGAAGTAGTTGTATTGCAACTAGAAAAAAAAGTACCTGGGAGGCAGTGATAAGTTACGATCACCATGGTAACCCAGCGACAGCATATGGCAAAAACATAGTCACATTATCACAGTTCCCCTTACATATCAAGACAGGCGTTAGCGATCTAGCTCTGGGAAAGATCACAGAGAAACTCAGGCTCATCCATTCACCCAAGACTTTTTGGAGAGATCTCTGGGGTAAGAGTAAGTTTGAAGCCAGGTGATGAGTTAAAAAAAATAAATAGAGGAAAGTTCCCCACCCTTAAGGACTTGCCCTATAGTTCACTTGGTGATAAATTCATTCATTCCTTCGCGGTTTTCCATGTCGGTTCAGCAGCCCGACGACATTCTGCGAGCCCACAACTGTGCTGGAAACTAAGAAAAGTGAGACACAGTCTCTGCCTATGACAGAAAATGAAAGTCCAGTTTGAGTCATTCTGTCATCAAGTCCTAAAGCTGTTTTGTCCTTTCTACTGGTGTTTCCAGGGCTCCAGATCCACCCCATCTCAAGGGGAGAGGTGGTGTCTCCTTCATCTTTACATGTCCAGTGTCTCATGCCGTGCCTGACACATAGCGAAGATTCAGTAGTGATGTGATGTGTGACGAAGGGGCGGCCACACTCCCCCAAGGCCCAGGCCGCCTCGGAGCAAACAGCCCATTTCCCAGGCTCTGTGCCAGTACTACGCAGACCCTAACATTTGCTCTGCCTTTTAAGTAGCTGCTCTGAATAATGAATTAAATAACTATTCTCGAATATTAGCAAGTCTTTAACCATGATTGTAATTTATTATCTGAAACATCTCGTTTTCTTAGGAATAGTTGTTCAGACTGAAAATCATAGAAACCAGAAGAAATATAATGACAACTTATTTAATCTCGTAATCGACTATCAATGACAGCTTAATAAGAAGTGAATCAGTTTCGCTTTGGCCAACTACTGCCAGAAAATATACACCAGCTTGAGAACATGCAGAAATCCATAAAAAAGGTTTCGTGCTTCCAGGGCCTGTACAGAAATCATATGGATTTTTAAAAAATGTATAAATGTTACTTTAGATGCAATTATCACATTATTCCGTGAATTTCATGGAGCACTGTTAATGAAGCATGCAATTCCCAAAGTAGCTCCCTGGCCAAGTGAAGGTGTAGAAAGGTGTGTTGTTGTTTTGTTTCTCTTGCAAGTGTGGATATGTGTCAGAGGTCAAGCCACACTTTACGGGAGTTGCAAACTCACGTGTCTGGCTGAGCACATTCGCCAGAAGCCAGGGGATTTGCAAAGACTGAATGGGCTGGAGCAGAGGATCGGCCCCTCGGGACTGAGACACGTGGGCTCTCAGGAAATAAGGTTCACCTCTCGACACGTTTACGTCGCTCTGTTTGGCAAACTTACCCTGAGGAGGGAGAGACAAAGGCACAGACAGGCAGGGGGACTTCGGCGTCCGGTCACATAGTGAAGGGCAGATACGAGTCCCCCTGTCAAAGTTTTTATTTCGTGTCCCCACTGAGCCGGGTCCTTTCCTTCTGCTTCCTTTGAAAGTCACACATTCCCTCCCGTCAAGCCCAGACATGAACTTGAGGCTAGTACGGATTGCTTGTTGAGAAATGAAACACGGCTTCACAGTCCCTCAGCGAAAGCCTTGGGGGCTATAATGCAGCCCATTATTTTTCGGATTTTATATTGTATTACACCCCCAACAGAGCCTGAGGCGGAACCCAGAAGTCATTAATTTTTTTTCAGCGAAAGGCATGAATATTTGCACGAAGTGGGATAGAGATTACAAGTAGCCTCATGTTATTTCAGGTCAGATTTTCTTGCCAGATGAGATGTGAAAAAACTGAGTTCGCACATTATTTTTGACTTTGGAATTGTGAGGATTGTAAAGCACTCAGCCCCCACCCCCCGCCTCCCACGTGACCCCACCTGCCACTGCCGGGGTACGTGACTCACAGTCTTCCGGACCACACTCTTTGGTCTTACACCTGCTTCGCCCAGGGAGTGTACCAGGATGACAAAGGGGCCGCCATACCAAGGCTCTGTGACGATGTTGTGGTTACCCAGGAAACCTGAGGGCATCGCGCCAACTGAAATAAGCCAGCCGCCAAAGGACAAATACTGTCTGATTCCACTTATACGAAGTACCTAACGCGGTCAAGTTCATAGAAACAGAAAGCAGAACGGGGGGTGCCAGGGGCTGAGGGGAGGGGAAGAGGACAAACTGCTGTTTAGTGGGTATGGAGTTTCGGTTTTGCAAGATGAAGACGACCTGCCGCACAACGTGACTATACTAAACGCGACTGAACTGTACACTCAGACATGGTTAAAGGAGAATATAATGTGTTTTCTTAACCACAATTAAAAATGATGATAAAAACCCAGCCCAAACAAACAAAAAACCAAGAAGATAATTTTTCAGACGTATTTTGCCGTGATATAAGACCATTTGGAATTAGAGCGCTTATCATGAATCCACGGGTATGATAATTAGATAATTGGTCTTAAGTTTGTAGAAGTCACTCCAGCTTTCTGTATTGACATACCTGATGCCCCTTTGAGTGTGAATCTTCTTGTCCCAGTCTAACTGTCACATTTAGCCCTGCGGTTTAGTGCAAAAGGCTTTCTGACTGCATGCAAAGCAAAATAATTTTCAGAAACAAAGAAAATATCACAAAATTTTAAGATTTTATTGATTTGTAAACTTCCCCAAATGGAATGCAAGATTTGAAGCAGGCTTACGAATGAATTTAATAAATCCAGGCCCCATGTGTGACATTGAATATAGGCTGCTCATTTTGATTACTGGAGCTGCAAATAAATACCTTAAGTGTTTTACTAGAAAATTCTGATTTCTTGGAAATAATGAATAGATCTCAATCTAATTGTTTTGTCCAAATCGCACCATTCTCAAAATGCAGTCGCTCTTGGTCTCCAGCTCGTTCCGTGTTTTTTTGTTTCCGAATCCTCCAGAATCCACAGGGCTTGCATGTGAATGAACAGTATAGTTGGTTGAATGCAGTGGTGTCACGTGTCAACTCATCTTGACCAAAAGATCTGTGAGAGCGGGGACCGCATTTTATATTTCTTCGGTGACTCTGGTGCCAGCGCTGTGTTCAGGACATCATCGTGTGACCATACTGTTCTGAGTTAACCACAAAGAGTCATCTGTCTCCCCAAGGTGTCTCGGTTTACTTCTAAGCCGTTTGGTTCGAGGGGGTTATCAGCCTAGCTTCACGGAGTAGGGGTGGGGCCTGGAGACCGTTCCTTCCGAAGACGTCAGTCGGGCCTGCCAGTTCTCACGCCCACCACGTCCCATGCCTTCCCCCTAACCGGTGCTCCCGCTCCTGATCGTTTCAGGCTTCTGCGTCTCCCGCCAGCTCGCTTCCCTTTGGCTTCCACACGCCGACCATTCTTGGGCGCGGTTTCCTGTTTGCTAACCAGCTGCCAGCTCGGGTACCACATGCCCATCACTTCCGTCCTCCAGAAATGGGTGAGTGTGTTGACCTTTATTCCTCGTCCATGTATGCCTTTGATTTGCTCATTCACTCATTCATTCATTCATTCATTCATTCAAACTAACTGTTTTTTGCTGTCATTTTAGTAGGATTGGGGATGGACAGGAGATAAGTACACGTTTTCTATGTATCACATTTAACTGACGACATCACCAGGCCATTATGATGAGTGTAAACTTTAGCCCAGAGAATGGTCACAGCGATGGCCTGACTGGGGTCTGGGAGAGAGGCGTGGCAGGCGCGAGATTTTAAAGAAATTCTTTTACCCTGATGAGGATTTTTATTAAATTCAGAAAACAATGCAGAGCTTCGGTAGAAATTTAAGAAGCTTTTAGTGTGGTTTGGTTTCTCTCATCTCTGAGTTCACATTGGCGTTTTAGTCTCCAACAGTCTTGTCTGAGGGGATGGAAATATTCTTTCTTTGTGCTGTAGCACTTAGGCACTGGTGGCTACTGAGCATTTGAAATGTAGTTAGTGAAACCAAGGAACTGAACCTTTAATTTCATGGAATTCGAATAATTTAAATCTAAGTAGCCACATATGATTAATATCTCTTCAATCGGAAAGCATAGCTCTTGCTTCTATGATTTGCTTTTGTCCTTCCCTAATTATTTCATGATGTCTGCCCTGTCACCCCAAAAACAGATTCTAAGACCCCAAAGATAGTGAGTGACCTGCTCGAATAATCTTGGCTCATAGTTTAATAACTCATAGCACAGAGCTGGGCTGTAAGTGGAATTACTATTTGATTTGATGAGGGTGCATGTTGAGGGTGACGAGCGGGACACACGTAGCCATTAGTGGCGTGGACAGATGCTGGACAGTGCCGAGAAAGGCAGAGAGCAGCAGAACTAGGATCCGTGGAAATCGGCAGGGAGGAGAAGCGCCGTAGAGAAGCGTGACGAAGAAAGTGGCATCGAGTCACTGTAACGACAGAGCGTTGAAGTCGTGAGCAGAGGCTGTGGTGGCAGCGACTCCAGGACAACCTGGTCACCAAGTTGCCTCCCAAGTAACCGAACTATCTGGTGTCCACTGTATGTGTATGTCCCCTGTGCCCTTACCTTGAGGTGACGCATGGACTTCCTCCTCGAAGTAACCTAAGTACCTCACGGTGCCCTTGGATTCTAAAAAAAGCTGAATGTGGAAACAAACGCTGACTCAGTCAGCCTCCCGGGCTCAGCTCCCTCTGCTGCAACGCTTTGGGGTGAAGCCAGATCATCTTCAGCCTTGCGTTCAGCTGTCCTAACACAGGATGGTCTGGGGACAGAGGGGACGGTTCTCACAGTGGTGCTCTAAGAATGTGACAGGAAGAGAAGTCGTCAATCCAGAGTCCTCTTTCCTGCGTTTGTGGAGAGGTCACTGGCATAAGAAGGCTGCCTGGACCTGCCACGTCTGACAGAAGCTCGGTTGGTGGAATGTCAGCCGATGTGAGCCTTTTGTGTTGCTGTCTCTACATAAAAGCGGGTGTTTTTTTCTATTATAAATACATATTTATTAGCGGTAAGATGAGGAAAACAACATCGCCGTTACTCGCCGAGACGGTGAGTAAATTCACGTACTTTTTCCCTCTTCACTCTCTTCATCCAGTGTTTCGTCATGAACATTTTTCTGTCGTTAAATGTTTTATGAAAATTAGATTTCCGTAGCTGCACAGTATTATAGCATATGGATATACCAAAATTGAACTAATTCTGTTATTGAAGTTTCCCCCATATTTCAATATTTTAAATAATGCCCTGAAGAATATATTTATACACAAATCTTTATGTTCATCTCTGTACTTGTTTTGGATAAGCCACTAAAAGCTGAACCTTGAACATGTGTAAGGCATTTGACACCCACTTTTAAACTGTCTCCCAGAAAAGTTGTGCCAGTTTCTGATCCTACTAGAAAAGCCTGTAAAGGTATCCCATTTTCTTACACCCCGGTCAATATTGAGGATTATCTCCCCCCCCCAAACTTTTGCCAAATCAACATGTGATAGTAAATCTCATTTTCAAGTGCATCTCTTTGATAATTGATGAGGACCCTGTCTTCGAAGGTTTAATGGCCATTTTCATTTCTCCTTTCATGAATCATCTCTTAAGCGATTTGCCTGTTTTTCTTTTGGTGTGCTTATCTTTTCCTGGTTGATTTTAAGAGCTCTCTATGTACGAAGGACATTATCATTGGTCTTTGTAAGGCCGAAAAAAAATACCCTGAATTTTCTCTGTTGCTAAAAGGGAAAGAGACTTCTGCCACCTCTTTTTTTCAGAGCATTTCCTTGGAATAATTAGTCCTTATTTATAAATCCTTTCTCTGTCCCTTCAATGTGCCTGTAATTCTTTTTAGAGGCTAAATGAGCCTATTGCCAGTGGTGCAGCTTATAAGGCTTCGCTTAAGGGCTTGGAGCCCGTTATTTGAAATGCAAACGTCCGGGAAGAGTGTGCCTCTAACATCCAGTCGTCCAGTCGCTGTGGGGAATTAACCTGGGCTCCTGGCTCTAAGCCTGCTTGTCCTAGAGATACAAGGAGAAGTCATATCTTTCCTTCAGATAGAAAGATTAAATTAGTTCATACCCATTAAGAGTTTAGGGCAATGCCTGATGCCCTTAAGCATGCAAAGAAACGTTGGCTAATACTATCACGATCATCTTACTATTGATAAATGTATTTAAAACGGGGGTATTTCTTTTCTTCTGGAAGAGCTGCCGTTGGAATGAGGACTCGTTAGCTTCCGGGCGGGAGGGTGGCGCCCTGCGGGTGAGCCCGTCCCTTCGCTGGAGCTTCAGTTGGCTCGTCTGTTAACGCCTCGCAGAGCTTTGGGACCGTGGACGGCATGTTAGTTTCCTCGGGCCCCCGTAACCAAATACCAACGGCGGGGCTTAAAAGACAGAAATTTATGGTCCCGGTTCTGGAGGTCAGAAGTCGGAGACCCCGGTGTCGGAGGGCTGGCTCCTTTTGAGCGTTGTGAGGGCTTGGAAGGCCGTCACCTGCACATGGCGTTCTCCTGTGTGGCTGCCTGGTCCCCGTCACCCTCCCTAGTGGCGGGCTAGGGCCCACCCTAAACACCCTGCCCCCGTATAACACCACGTTCTGAGGATGTCAGCGATAAATTTGAGGGAACAGATTCAACCCATAGCACATGGCGAAGTCCCCTGTCCGCATGTGACGACTGGAGACAACGGCTGGCAGCAGTGCCCGGGTGCAGCCTGTCCCCAGCCACGGCCACCGCGCCCAGTCCCGATGCCACCGAGAAGAGGCATCTGCGAGCCGAAGACCGGAAGGTCTCATTTTGACCGTCGGAAAGGCATTTCCTAGAGAAAATCATTTAAATGAAGTTTCCTTCTTCACCTTCACTTGCTAAATCTGTTCGCCGAGGATAAAATCTCACTCTAGAAAATTCAGAGGAATTTTTTAAAACCTTTACGTATCCAGGAAACGTGTCCAGTTCTGACTTGAGTCTTGCGAAACCTACACGTCTGGGTAGATTTTACTCGTGTTGCCAACAGCCTGAGCTTGAATCGACTTGCTAATGCCAGAGCAGGGAGGACGAGGGGACGGTGCTAGCTGGGATTTTTCTTTTTCCTTCTAAATCACGTAAAGATCTTCCCGGTAATTACACCCCGTGGGAATCCGCCTCGACAAAAATGCCATCGTTTCCACAGCACGCTGGTGACTGCTCCGTGGCTCAGCACGTGAATTACTAGGAGGCTCGTGTGGAGAATTAGTCACGAGCACGGACAGAAAAGAAAAAGCTGGAGGAAGGGAGCGATCTGCAGGGCACCTCGTCTGCTCGTGAGGAGGACGTTGGTGACGCCGCTCACAGCCCTCCTTCCCCCCCGGCTCCTCTTCCACCCGCCCGTCGTCCGGGGCCGAGGGGGGACATCTGCTGCCAGCGTGAGGAGAGGAACCACGGATGGAGGTGGGAGGAGTGGCTAAGAGGCACGAGGGGGTATAAATAAGGTGTGACCAGGCTTGTCTTCCTCCGTCGTGAAAGGCTGGGGCTCCAGGTGGTGCGGTTATTCCACTTGAAGTCAGACCGAGGCTGGACACCTTCCATTCGGACACTTTGAATCGTCACTCGACTTCTCTGAGCCTAGGGGTGAACGACGCCCACCCTGCAGAATTACTGTGGTGACTGACATGTCCCAACAGATGTAGCAGCGACCACTGAATGCCCAATCCGAACTCGTGCTCCATCCTCAGGAAAGTAAAAAATAACTAGAACGGTTCATCAGTTCCCTAAGCCAGCGGTCCCCAACCTTTTTGGCACCAGGGACCGGTGCTCTTACGAGCATCTCAGGTCATGCTACCCGATGACCTGAGGCGGAGCCGAGGCGGTGATGCCGGCGTCGGGGGGCGGCTGCAGACACAGATGAAGCTGCACTCACTTGCCCACCGCTCACGTCCTGCCGTGCGGCCCAGTTCCTTACAGGACACAGACGGTACCTGTCCACGGCTCGGGGGTTGGGGACCCCTGGCCTAAGCTATGGCAAGACAGCCGTGCTGTGCCCATCTTGCGGGGTAGACAAAGGGTTTGGTTTCTTTCAGACATGCCGGAATGGGAGCGAGTGTCAGGAGCAGAGGAGGAAGTGATTCGGTCAGCAGAGCTGGACCAGGGTCTTACAAATGCAATTTGCAAAGACGTTTTCTCCTATTTATAATTGTCAGGAAGTGGATTCCTAGAAAAATCTCGAAGTCATGGATGGACAGCTGATGAGCTATTTGAATGCAGTCAACAGAGGAAAAAGCTGTAATGTAACCTATTCGCCGACCAGATTGGGGTTTCTTTAGAGAAGGCTCTTGTTTGGCTGGTTCCACAGTTGCCTGGAGAGAGGGTCGTGAGCGTGGGAGGTGACTGTTGCACGCGGCAGATGCTTCTGGCGGCTGCGGAACGTGGGTAGGCTGGAACTTAACATTCTGCCATTGTCTCCTCTTTAGGGGCCAAGTAAGTGGGGGAGGTGGGAGCCATTCGGTTGGCCGCTGGTATGGAAAATGCAATCTCAAAATAATCTAACATTAAGCACTTTAAGTGGGAAACAATGCACTCCTCCCAACACAGTGTATTTCATCGTAGATTGCTTGCTTCCGAGTTTATTCTGCATAATATAACCTTCCTTTCTCAATATTTTCCCTGTGGGCAATTTATAGTTGACTTTGCTAATCACTGCATTTCAGGAGTGCTTCATCCTGGTAGCCAGCACCCCGGAGGGATTGTTCATCTTTTTGTCTTAAATAACATATCCAGCTCAAAAACATGTGTTGACCTTGTACCATGTGCAAAAGACTGTGCCGCACGAGAAGCTGTAGGGATTACTGAGTCGCAGTTCGCGCCCACCAGGATATCAGACAGCTTTCCGGGGGGGGAGGCGGGATTGATCGAGTGGGGAGGCGGAGTGTCAGGGAGGGTGTGAGAGAGCTTGGAGGATGGCCAAGGAAGACTTGGAGGCCATTCTAGACTGGGGTGCAGACTGAGCAAACCCAGGAAGTGAAAGTATTTGTGGATGAAACTGTTTAAGCCACGTCGTTAGTTAATGGTCATCTCTTATATGCTGCCTTTCCATTTTAGCAAATGGTCCCGTGTGGGGACAAGGCTGGAGGAAGGTATTTGGGGATGGATGGGGGCCATTCGCTGTGTTCTTAGATCACACATCAACAGGACTGGAGCAGGACCTGGCCAAGTGAAATGCAGATGGACCTTCGCATTCGCTGTGTTCTCCCCAGTTACTTGATCTTTTTTTGTTTTTTTATTAAAAGGGATTTTTTTATTATTATTATTAAAAGGGCTTGGAAGGCCAAAATTAAAACTGAACCCGATAGCATTTTTTTTTAATTAAATAAGTTTCATTAAAAAAAAATGCTATCGGATTCAGTTTTAATTTTGTTTTTTAAAGAGTTTAAATCAACCATCCATAAAAAAAGTACAGAACTTCACTTTGTGTGGGTAACTTCCCGTACCGATCAAATAGCAAAACGCAGTGAACACGGTGCAGATGTAAAACCTGTTCACTGTGGTCACGCTGTCCCCACTGTGGCTGACTCTGCAGTCATTTACAGAGAAGACTTCTCTACAGGCCTGGTCCTGAACTGACCCTACGCAGGAAACATCCACGGTGCTCCCTCCGGGTCCTGGGACTCTGGGAGGTCTCCTTTGTCACAAACTTGGGCGACGTCTGTAAGACTTGGGGGCGTGTTCTCAGTTCAGGGGCTCTCTCGTCCCAGGACAGAAGAGAGGAACTGGGAAGACGAGCGTCCTGGTGGCCTGGCTGGACAGAGCTGGTGCGGTCCATGGAATGAGACGGGGAAGAAGAGGAAATAAATACAATTAGACTCGTTCTCCCAAATCCTCACTGTTGTACATCACGTAGGTTCGATGTATTTTCGCCGTCTGTAGTTCCCACACCCAAATGTGGCAGGTTATTACCACTAAAAGTCCAGGTGATTTTCTGGAGATTCGCTGTCAGTAATATTTACACACACGAGCTAGATTAAAAAAAATATGGAATCAATTTAGGTTTAAGTGAGAATAGTAAGATCGTCTTTTTCTCTTGTTTTAGAGAACAATATATTCTATTTTCACTTTCTTTTTGTTGCTTCGTATTCAGATAGAACAGGTCAATAAATCAATAAGTGTCATCTTCTCATTTGTCGAAAATCACGAAATGAGTACAGATTTCAGCCTTCCAGGCATAAGAACGCACTGAATTTCACAGCATTAAGCACCCAATGAGATAACAGCCAGATACGATAATACGTTTCATTACAAGAAACGGTTAACATTCCTTTTCATCCCTTTTCCTTTTAACAATTCTCTTTAGATTTATTTTTTACTTTAAAATTTTAATCTATGTGGACATTACTATAAATGCAGCAATATGAGATCAACAACAAAAAATTGTTACCGCGTCCTCCTGTCGTAGACACTGAGGGCTGAAAAAGACCTTCGAGACTTATTACCCGCCCTCCCTCACCCCTCACTTCACGGGGTGTGCGATGCCCGGGGAGAAGGGCCTGGACCGAGGCCGCACCGAGGGTTTTGAGCAGAACCAGAGCTAGAGGTGGGCGGGCCTCCTGCTGGTGTGAGCTGGGGCGACGGGAGGCGGCAGGAGAGATGCCGGTTTGGACAAGGGTTTTCGCGCGTTGTCAGCGGAGCGATGAGGAGCGCAGGGAGGGCGGGGCGGGAGATGCGCTGTCATTTTAAATGTAGGGGAGACGTTGGTTTACTTCGTGGCTGAGAAAGGAGATGACAGGAAGGAACCGAGGACCCAGGAGGAGCAGCACCGGGAGGAAGAAGCTGGCCGCGGTGACACTGGAGGACGTGGGTCGGGAGCAGTCGGGGACGGGTGTGCGGGGAAGGTCAGACACCAGGTTTCTCAAAACAAACGGGGATCGCGACAAGAGCGGGGACGGCTAGAACAGCAGGTACATGTGCTCTCAGCTTCCACAGGCCCGACCAGCCCAGCATGGCCCGTCAGGCACCGCCGACGTCACCTCCCTGCTCCCATGGGGACAGAGCTTGTTTCAAAACATAGATGGTGAGGCCAGCTGTGCAGGAGACAATCGCCATGGCAAAGATAGTTTTCAGTCACAGTTCCCAAGAGGAGGGCCACGCCATGCTATGGGAGCCACGAGGTGAAGCACCAGGCTCGGCCAGCAGGGAGAGGCAGAGGCAGGGGCGGGGACTGTGCCAGGAGCCCCTACGGGCAGGGCATGGTCAGCAGCTCGGGACTGGCTTGTTTGAACAACTTCAGGGGCTGTCCCGGGTGTCTTATGTCTGGCTCTGGGTGACTAGGGCGGGGGGATACGGCCCAGAGTAAGAACCCACACAGGAAGGGGTTGGATGTGGGCTCAGGCATGCTGAGGGCTAGTTGTTTACTCGCTCTAAGAGCTGGCTGTCCCCCAGAGGGGCAGTCCCTCCAGGGTCAGCAAGGCTCAATCTCAGGGCGCCAGACTCGGGAATAAAAGGTATGATTAATACAGTCTCCATTAGCACAGCACTCCCGGCCTCACTAGGGAGGGTAAGTGACTTGTCTGTTGGGCGTTTGGCAGAAACCTGGGTGTCATTGTCCATCTTTTTGCTTGGATGGGGCCTGGCTTTAGAGAGCACGTGTTACTCTGTCCGTCCAGGGGAAGCTGAGCACAGAAACTGGGCCCAGCGGTGGAGGGTAGCAGTGGCCCGACCCGCCTCTGACTGGCCGATTCCTCGGCCAAGTACTGGGAGGGCCACTCACCTGCAGATCCGGGCCGCATTCAGCAACACAGCCGAGTGAAAATCCAACCGATGCTTGATCATATTCCTTGGTTGGGTCAGAAATCCGGTGACAAATAGACGTATGATATTACCGTGTCCTTTTTCATAAGGGTAACAACTGCAAAAATAGGGAGATCGATTTTGATCCCGAATCCAACCCAGTAAAATGGCCGGGGCCCCAAATGCTCAAAGAATCTTGGCTGCCATTTAACATTTCTGCTAAGGTTTTGTTGTCGTGACTTTTCTTTACGAACATGTGACGTATTTCCTTGGGGATGCACAGCATCGCGTTCCAAAAGGGCCCTTTTTGTCACTAGTCAGTTAATCTTGACAGAGTTCAGATCGCTCGTCCTTGAGGCGAGCACACATTAGGGTGAGTTTCTCCCCCAAGACAGCCGGGTCCCTGTCAACAATTACTTGGCACTTCCTCTTCCTTCAGGAACCTTAACCCAGTGGCCAACTGAGCACCCTGACGTCTTCTTCCTTATTCCTCCCAGGCAGCACACTGCGCTTTCTGAAACTGAGCTCGATTTACATTCCCTGATGTGCCAGGCTTGCCGCAGATGGGGGCGATTCAGATGGAAATGATAAGAGGTGGAGGAAGGGGGGACTGTGCTCAGTCAGTTCACTCATGACATTTTGTTTATCACGAAGCAATAAATTAACCCAATTTTTGAGACACATTTACACATAGTAAAATACATATCTCATTGTACGTTTGGATGAATTTTGACAAATGTAACAACCATGTAAAACAAGGGATAGAATTTTTCCACAATCATCACCCTCAGTCACAATACCTTATCATCAGGCATTATCATCAATACTACACACACACACACACACACAGAGGCAACCACCGTTCTGATTTCTGTCACCATAGTTTAGTCTTCATCGTTCCAGAACTTCGTATAAATAAAATCAAATAGCATCTACTCTTCTATCTAAGACTACTTTCATTAAATATTAGTTTTCTGATCTATTTATGTTATTGTGTATATCGGTAATAGATTCCTTTTTATGCTGAGTAGTATTTCATTGTATAGATATACAACACTTTTAGAGTCTACTTCTTTGTGCGTGCGTGTAAGGCCAATCTAACTCGTCCCTTTACCTTGTTCTTTTTTTAAATTTTTATTTCCGATTAGAATTGATGTTTAATATTATAAGAAAATATTACGAACATTTATATGCCAATGAATTGGACAATCTAGAAGAAATAGATACATTCCCTTTAATATTTCTTATAATACTGGCTTGGTGGTGATGAATTTCTTTATCTTTTTCCTGTCTGGGAAGATCTTTATCTCACCTTCAATTTTAATTGATAGTTTTGCTGGGTAGAGTCATCTTGGTTGTAGGTCTTTACTTTTGATCACTTTGAATAATTCATGCCAATACCTTCTGGCCTGCAAAGTTTCTGTCGAGAAATCAACTGACGGTTTTATGGGAGCTCCTTTGTAAGTAAATAGCTGCCTTTCTCTTGCTGCTTTTAGGATTCTCTCTTTGTCTTCAACCTTCGGTGTTTCAATTATGATGTGTGTCGGGGTAGACAGTTTTGGGTTCATCATGTTTGGGGCTTTCTGGACTTGTATGTCTATTTCCTTCACCGGGTTAGGGAAGTTTTTCATCATTATTTCTTCAGGTAGATGCTCAATCTCTTGCTCTCCGTCTTCTTCTGTCGCCCCAATCATGCAAATGTTGTTATGCTTGGTGTCCTAGAGGTCCTTAAACTTTCCTCATTAAAATTTTTTTTTACTGTTCCAATTAGGTGTTTTCTGCTACCTCGTCTTCCAGTCACTGATTTGCTCCTCTGCTTCATCTGTTCTACTGTTAATTCATTCTAGCATATTCTTCATTTCTGTTATCGTATTCTTATTTTCTGACTAGTTCTTTTTTTATGGTGTCTATGTCCTTTTTTATGCTTACTGTCTCTTTGTAGAAGTTCTCACTGAGATAATCGATTTTTCCCTTAAGTTCACTGAGCATCTTTATAACCAGTATATTGAACTCTGTATCTAGTAGGTTGCTTGTCTCTATCACATTAGTTCTTTTCTTGGCGTTTTCTCCTGTTCTATCATTTGGGACATATTTCTCTGTTTTCTCATTTTGGCTCCCTTTCTATATTCATTTCTATGTATCAGGTAAATTTGCTATGTTTCCCAGTCACAGCCGGATGGCCTTATGTGGTAGGTGCCCTGTGTGGCCCAGGGGCTCCTCGCTCCTCCTGGAGGACCTTTGCAGCCAAGACATCCCTCCCAATGCTCAACTGCCACGTGGTGAGTGTGGGACCAGTCTGTTGCATGTCTTCACCCTTCCTGCCAGTCTCAGTGTGGCCCCTTATTTATATCCTTAGTTATAGGCATTCTGTTCAGCTCATTCTCAGATGGTTCTCCAGGTTGACTGTTCTGTGATTTGGTTGTAATGTTAATGTGGTCATGGGAGGAGGCGAGCACAGTGTTTGCCTGCCTCGCCATTCTGACCAGAGCCTCAGGGTCATACCTTTATCGTTGATTCTCAGCAGTGTGATGACTGAGGTGAGCCCGGCATGGCGCTCTTTGTCTTATTCTGCTTGAGGTTTCCTGGAATTCTTAAATATGTGGGTCATTGTTTTGCTCAAATTTGGAAAAACATCAGACAATATCTCTGGAAATATTTTTTTCTGCTCTATTTTCTCTCTCTTCTCCTGTTGGGACTCCAAGTACTCATAAATTAGGCTGCTTGATAGTCTTATTAAAGCTCTGTTCATTTTTTCTCAATCTTTTTCTCTTTTTCCTTTAATTTTGTCCAGTCTGCTAATAAATTATCAATTTCAGGTATTGTGTTTTTCAATTACGATTTCCATTATTTTTTTTGTCAGTATCCCAACTTTTTCTGACATTCTTACATCTTCTTCCACTGTATCTGTATTTTCCTGTAGACTTTTAAATATATTTAGCATAGTTTTAAAGTCATTATCTGCTAATTCAAAAAATGTAAAGGGTTTGTGCATCTGCTTAGAAAACTAGTTTTTCTCTTGCCTGTTGGACACATTTTTCCATTTCTGTATGTTTGTAGGAATTTTTTTAAAATTGTCTACAGGCATACCTCAGAGTTATGCAAGTTCGGTTCCAGACCACCGTGATAAAGCACATGTTGCAATAAAGCGAGTCACAGAAATTTCTTGGTTTCCCAGTGCATATAAAAGTTATGTTTACACTATACTGTAGTCTGTTAGGTGTGCAGTAGCATCATATCTAAAAAAATGTTTACATCTTAATTAAAAAATACTTTATTGGGAGAAAATGCTAACCATCATCTGAGCCTTCAGCAAGCTGTAATCTTTTTGCTGGTGGAGGATCTTGCACTGACATAGGTGAAAACGCAACATCTTTGAAGCGGGATAAAATGAAGCACAATAAAACGAGATATATCTGTACCAGAAACTGTGGGTCATATGTTGTAGAGACTCTGTATTCTGTTATTTTCTTATGAAAATCATTGAACTTTGGTTTAGCAGGCAGTTAAATTGCAGATGGACTACCTTAAACTTGTGATGACTTTGTTTTAAGTTTTGTTAGGACAGATTGATTTCAATTTTGCCTCTCGGCTTAAAACACATCCCCTAGTCTTTGCACGGAGTCTTCACTCCTAAGGCGTGGTCTTTTCGGGTTCAGTGGAAAGCCCAAGATGGTACCGAGTCCTTCCATCTCAGCACCCCAGACTTTATCACCCTGCGATGAGTGTCAGCTGAAGTCACTGCCAAGCTTCTCCAGACCTCTGGCTCTCGTCCTTCGTCTTGGCTCCTTGAATTATTACACTTAACCCCAGTGGAGCAGGATCCCCGTCTTGGGCCCTATGTGCCAGGAGACTGGATGCTTTAGAATGCTTTTCTCCAACATTCTAAATCCTGCTCCAGTGTGGGCGACTGATCGGGGCCAGCAGCGCTGTATTGGAAAAGTGCGTCGAGGCTGGACGGAACCCTGTGTGCACCCAGACCCCTATTTCTCCATTCGGGGGCACTCTCTGAGTCCCTGTGTCCAGTGGATTGACTAGATTCCAAGAAGAACGCTGGGGTCTGCATATGGGGAGCCCCCCGGGCCCCTTAGTCAAGCCCAGTTCCAGGAGCGGGTCACGGCCACTGACTGGGGCAGTGATCCTTTTATAGGACAGCTCAGGTAGAACAGTTAGAAAGGTGTGGACACAGCCCGGGCCCCACACAGTGTAGGAGTGCCGGCCGCTCGGGTTCCTTCCCGTGCACTTCCTCGAGGGAATAAGTGGCCTTGCTCTGCATCACTGTCGCCGGCATCAGCGGTGAAGAGGACATGACTTCTCCTTCCATCTTTCGGGGCACGTGTCCACTCCTGTGCTTTTGACTTTCTGCACACTCTTCTCTGGCTGGCCTCCAGCTTCACCCTGCCTCACACACATTCGCAGGGGTCGGAATTCCCACTCTGATTATCCAGAGTCTAGGGTGTTCAGCGAGCAGCATGCTGGGAGCCTTGATCTTAGAAGACCAATGGGAGACACAATGTTGGCAGAGCCTCGGCAAGCCTGGCCATGCCCCCCAACTCTAATATGAGTTCCCCAAGTCTGTGATGAGGCGGGTAAATCAATGGCCGTCTTAGATCATGGGGTGAGGAAGGGGTATGGGGAAGGCCTCAATTTGGTCTTAGGTACAAGCCGGAACTTTCAACTTGGTTTAACTAGAGAAGCCCTGTGTTGATGGTATGAGGGCGGATCAGAACATTTACCATGTATTGATAAAACGGCACTTCGTTTCTCATTTGGCAATTTCTCATTTACACATTTCCTCAGCCAAGAAGAGCAGAAGGAAAAGGGATAAATATATGTAGGATTCTAGTCTCCAAACACCTCCCCGCATCCCAAAGAATTATTATCATCCAATATGCAACAACGTCTGTTCATTTTAATTCTTTGAAATAGTTAAATCAATGGTTCTCAAGTGGAGGTGATTTGTCCCCCAGAGGACAGTTGGTGATGTCTGGAGACATTGTCAGTCATCAGGACTGGGGATTACTACAGTAGGCATTAATGGGTAGAGAAGAAGCATGCCACTAAATGCCCTGCGATGAACGGCACCCCCGCCCCAAACAAAGACTTACTGGGCCCCAAAATGTCCTTGGTGCTGACACCGAGGAACTCAGCGTTAAATGAATTCAAACCAGATTGTCACTTTTGAGTTTGTTCTTTGTTTTTCGGTAAAATTTAAACATTATTCTCTCAAAACATTTAAAAAGAGGATTTCAAAAATATAGTAGAATATGATGTGTATTTTTAATAGCAATGAAATAAAGCAAAGGGAAAATAAGAGTAGAAGAAAGGAGATAAATCTGGAGTGTGTTTGACACATAAAGTATACGCTGAGCCCTCTGATTTACTTTCTGCAGTCCAGCCACAGATTTGTCTCTTATTTTGTGGCTGTGTTTATCATCACTACACACTCTCACAGCCCTGTTTCTAATCTGGTAACTAGGCCACCGACTACTGTGACATCACCAACCACTGTGAGCTTTGCTTTTGGGGGTTAATATGAGAAACAAATTTATTTAGATATGCAAAAGGAAGTTATCGAAATTATTGTAATTCAACAAAAATAGGTTATTTGGGAAAAAGCCATTCATTTCATTTGGAATTTTAAAATATCAAATGGAGAGTTAGCCCATAATAGAAAAAAGTAAACATTTTTTATTATAGTTCTCACCACCATTCGATAAGAAACGAATTTGATATTAGGTTAACTAGTAATCCGAAATATTATATTTGTTATGTACAATTGGCTTAATCATTTGCACCAAAGGAGAAACCACAAGAGGTCTTCTTTACTATTCTGTGTTTCTGATGAGCCTAAATTTGCAACCCCCTTAACCCATTAAATAAATTTTTCAAAATTGTATTTCTTAGATTTGGGGGAAAGAAGGAGAGAAGGGAATCAATAGAAACCGTGTCTGAAATATCAATAACCGCATAATAAATCTCAGAGTATTCTGCAGCTTAGTAATTAATTACAGGGCCAGAACCCGAGCCACCTCTGAAAACATCTGTGCACAGAAAATGTTCTGAAACATTTTCCGCCCGTTGTACCCCGGGCCATTGCTTACACAGCTTCCTCATGCCTGTTACAGGTGATGCTGTGAGTTCTCCCGGGGCTCTGCTGTCAGGCTGGGGCTCAGCCTGGGACAAACGTGGTGACCAGCTACGTGCTGGCTGCTCCCGCTGCCCGTGCCTGAGCACGCCATCCTTGGCTCCACTGGATTTGAGCTAAGTGTTCAGAACTGAATTCTGACACGTTTTCCTACGATGGTAGGAAAAGCAGAAAAACAGTAAAAATAGCGCAGATCACTCCTGTGCTAGGGAACGCCTAGAGGAAAGAATGATCTGATGACCCAAGACACTGGTTACCAGTAAGGCCAGTTCCAGAGCTATGAGGTCACCCAGTTTTGCCTTTGGGGGTTCCCGTTCTCGTTCCCTCTTCCTGCGATGTGTACCCCAGTGCTCCCTAGACTGGTACCTCCACGACACTCAGAGCGCCCACCGCACACTACAGACACTTCTCTGTACTAATCTCTCCTTTCGTCTAAACTCAACACGAGGGCCACACCCATCGTGCTGCGTGCAAGGTAACCTGGTCACCAGGTTGAGAGGACTGACTTTTAACAGGTTACCTGCGCAGTCACAGAAATCTAACCCATAGAAATGACCCTGTGATCCTGGCCTAGGTTGGGAAAAGGATTGGGAGACAAAAGGTACCTTGCAGCACCTCCAGAGAATGTCATCTATTTGGTTACAGGGAGGGGACCTGTGGAGATGAACGCAACAGGCAGTAAGTTATGTAGGTTCTGCATCTTCAGATTACCTGAATGGAGCACATGAGGTTTTCAGATACACTATACTGAGTTCTAAACATAATTAAATGTGTTTCGTCCTAAATTCTATAAAGTGGTAAAATATCTTGCCTAACTAGCTTCACCAATTCACCCATAATGAGTGATCGCAGCCATGGGGCCTAAAGTGACAGGAAGCATGTTCTGAGATGCTGTGACAGGCAGGAAATCAACCTCAAGATGTCCACGTGCCAACGCCCGTGGGTATGTAAAGTGACATGGCAAAGGGGAATTAAGGTCGCAAATGTAATTAAGTTTGTAAATCAGCTGACCTTAAACTAGAGAAATGGATCGTAGATTGTGTGGGTGGGGCCAGTGTCATCATGAGGCTCCTTAAAACTGGAGGAGGGAGGCAGAGAGATCGGGCGGGGGGCGTGCCCTGGGAAAGACACAGCCCGCCGCCAGTGACGTCGATGATGGAGGAAGGGATCGTGAGCCGAGGAATGTGGGTAATTTCTAGCAGCTGGAAAAGACAGATTTTCCCACGCATCCTCCAGAAAGGAATGTAGCTTTGCCATCACCTTGACCTTAGCCCAGCGAAACCTGTGTCAGACCTCTGACCCCCAGAACTGTAAGATAGTAAATTTGTGTTGTTTGAGCCACTAGATTTGTGGTGATTGTTGTACCAACAGCAGGAAACCGGAAAAGGTGGGGTGTTCTGCCCAGGAACCACTGTCGTCTGAAGCCTGCGTCCTGTGAAGGACACACAGCAGCTCCCTGAGACTGTCACTCGCAAGCTCAGAAATATTCCTTTACCATGAGTCTTTCTCCCCACTGCCCCGGTACCATCCTAGTTTAAGCCTCTATCATTTTGCTTCAACTATTTCAACAGCTCTTTATCTAGCTTCCCTGCTTCCAGCTTTGCCCACTCACCACCCAGCTCCCCACTTTCCAGGGGGCTCTTTCTAAACCCAAATCGCTGCCCTGGATGAATGCCTTCAGAGATGCCCACCGCCCACAGGTAGGGGCACGCCGCACACAAGACCGTCCTCTGCAGGCTCACCTTGAATGTCAGAGCCAGGAAGGAAAACGCAGGCCCACGTGCAATATGTGTGAACGCTGTGAATCCGTGTAACAAACCAGTCAACGAAACGTGTTCTGTTCTCCTGCCTTAGGAGTCCAGATTCAGATTAGAATTCCCAAGTGTCTCAGAGTTCAGGGCCAGAACCCGTCTGCCTGGGGAGAGCTGGTACGCAGGCCCAGGTCCCCGACCTGCACCGGCCCCCTTCTCCCCTCGCTCCTGGTTCCGTCTGATGCCACGGGGGACCATGCCAACCCCAACTTCAGACTGTCCCAACCCTCTGCCAGTAGGCACCCGTTGGCCACCCATCGTGCCCACGGGTGCATGCTGGACCCAGGGGTGAGGCCCCAAGCCAAGGAAGGTGACTCAGGGCCACTGGGCAAGGAATCCTGGGGTCCTCTTACTCAGATCATGGTCTAGAAGGGGAGATAGTGGGCTCCAGGTGCACGTGTGTCCCCGGTCCTGCAGATTCTCCTCCCCACGGGAGGGGCGTGGGCAAGGGCGGGGACATCAGGATGTTCTAGCGTGAGGACCGGCCAGGGGCTGCCACCCCTCTCTACCCTCCTCACCCCCACCTACCACCTGTGCTGAGTCATATCGACGTGCTCGTTGGATTCGTGCTAGTGGGACGTTTTCTCCTCTGTGCTTTTGTTTGTGCCATACCCATCTATGGGATATGAAGCAACAGATTTTTCTTCTCCTTCAAGTGTATTTTCTATTATCTGTATCCCTAAATTTCTAGGCACAGCAAGTTGTCAGTTGATTCTTGACAATTGTTTAATGGACCCGATTTTGTGACACGAAAATGGAGTGCATGAATTAAAGAATTGAAAAGGGTCCCGGTTCTTCATTAACAGCGGCGAGAAATATCGGGCAGTCATGCAGAGTGTAATCCACCCACTCAAGTTAGCAGCTGCCTCCCATCAGATACGGAAGCACCAGAAAGTGACAACGATAAAGACACGAGGTTCTAGGATAAGACTAGACACTCAGGCCGGTAAAACTAAACAGGAGCAGGTCGCTCCTAGCAGCAGCATCCCAGCAGTGACTGGCCAAGGTTAGAGACGCTGCCATTGCTCGAATGAAGTGTCAGCGATATAATGACCTAGACATCGAACCTTGTGGGGCAGTTGGAGTCCAGCTGCTCATCCCCCGGCGTCTTCTTGGTTCACATTTAGGCAGGCAGCATTTCCTTTCTTCCAAGAAGCTTCACATCGAACCCGGCCTCGTCACCGAAGCTAAAACACGAAACAGAGAACACAGTGGAGCAGAGGCAGCCCTGCTGGTTTGTAGGATGCGGGTCCCGCACAGAACCTGCCCTGTTCACCTTTAGAAGAGCCCAGGTGTGGACGATGCCCGGGGGAGCTGAGCCTGGCAGAGAGCTGACCCTTGCGCTCTGAGGAAGGCGGTGACGACGTACAAGCGTTTTCTGAAACATCACGGAAGGCCAAGGTGGACTGGAGCTGGCAGGGGCCACTCGCAGTGTGGAAAGAATTTCAGCAGGTTGAAACTGCAGTTGTTAAAGTGGCAGACACCCAGACAGGTGATCGTGGGAGTCGGAGGCCGTCACTGTGTTTTGTAGACCTAGGTCTCTGGAGTTAAAACCAGCTTCCCCACTCACCATTTGTATGACCTTGAGTGAGTTTGAGGATTGTTTTGAATTTTAAGATTCCTGTTTTTAAAAACATGCATGTTAATTGGCGTCAGTATCATAATCGGATAGGAAAATAGAATAAGTAATCATTGTTCCGAAGTTTAGGACATTTTACAAAGAACTTGCACATACGTTATCTCGTGCGGGCAGCTACCGAAGCATCCGTTTCGTTTCTGTAGATTCATCAGCTCAAAGCATAAAAGAAGCTGGATGGAAATGCGTGATGTGGGCTCAAGTACCGATAATCGCTAGCTCACAAACGCTAATCTCGAAGGAAGAGAGACCTTGTCCATTTTGCCCATTTTGTGCATTTTCTGGCAACTGGATTCTCCCCAACATCTCTGGTGTGAGGTTCACACACTTATATAAAATCATACAATCAGAAAAGTCAAAGAAGAGCTTTTTGGACAGTGTCGGCTCATGATTTCATCCGTGAGTTTTCTAGTCTCTTTTCTCTCTGCTTTCTATGTTGCTGCCTTGGTAGTGAGAGAAGATTTATAGAAATGGGCCCTCAAGAGGAGAGTTCGCAAAGCTTAGCAATCGCCGCCAGGCTGTCGCGGCTTCGGTGGCAGTGTCGGGGTGTATTCTGTCCACGTCTGTTCCCTAAAGCAGAGTGTATTTAATATTTTCCATTGTTCACATCTGCGACAGGAAAGTGTAAGGCTGCTCAGACCCTTGCTGGCTAATGCATCTGAGCTCCAGGATAACTGTTAGGACTAGAGCTGGTCAAGTTGGTCGCCCAGCTCGAGCTCATCCAGTAACATGTCCCTGTCCCCTCTCTGGGAACAGTGGGAAATCACCCCTCCCTACCTTGTGACTTTAGAAAGTCACTTGGTGTCTCTAAACCTAAGTTTCTCATTTGTAAACGGGTAATGATATTTAAATCACACGACTGCTGTGAGGATTACGTGGAATAACCCTGAGCTTATCGGTCACATACCTGGTGCGTGGCCTATAGGGAGAAGCCATCACTATCACTGTGCCCTCTGCTCGTCGCAGTATATTTTTTAAATTTCCTTAGTTTATGAACCGCGGTATAGTTTACATAAAATAAAACACACAGATGTTCAGACCGGTGAGGTTTGACAATTGTGTATCATTTTATAACCACGATAATGTTTCTATCACCTGCAAATGCTTCCTTGTGCCTCTTTCCGGAAGTGCCCCTCCCCCAGAGGTAGCCATTTCTGACTCTGTTAGCATCACTTTTGCCTGCCATGGACGCGCTATCAGTGAGATTATATGGCATCTTCTCCTTTGCTTCTGCTTTCCTTCACGCCATATAACGGTTTGGGGATTTACCACCGTATAGCATCGCTGCAGAGATTCATAGATCTCTGATCGTTGCGTATGACTGTGCTACAATACGTTTGGCTGTTGTTCCATTGCCAGATGTTTGGGTTATTTGCAACTAAGGGCTATTGCGTGTTTTCATTTATTTGGGGTAAATACCTAACATGGAATTTCGGGGTCATAGGGTAGGTGTATTTTGAATTTGATATAGGCTAAGCGGTTGCACTGGTTTCCACCCCCACCAAGAACACGAGAGTTCACTTGTTTAACATCTTTGCCAGTATTTGCTATTAGCAGTCTTTTCTTATTTAAGCCACTCTAGTATATGCAGAGTAGCCATCCATTATAGTTTAATTGGAATCTTCCTGACAACTAATCATTTTGAGCACCTCTTCTTGTTGCTTATTGGCCATTGATATAGCTTTTCTTATGTATGGTCTTTTTGAAACTGTCTGTTTTTTAAATTGGGCTCTTTGTTCTTTTCATTTTTGATTTAGAAGAATTGAAAAGTATTTTTAGTAAAAGTACTTTGTTAAATATAGGTATTATGAATATTTCCAGAGTCTGTGGGTCGCCTTTTTATTATCTTAATGATATCTTTTTAAGAGAAAAATCTTAATTTTCATATAATCTAATTTATATTTTTCTTTTATGATTAAGGCTTCTTGTTTTATAAGAAATCTTTGCCTAAACCAAGTGTGCAAAGGTATCCCCTCTATGCTTCCTTATAGAAGTTTTATTATTCAGGCTTTTACATTTATGGCTATGATCCATCTTGAATTAGTTTTTATGTATGGATGGAGACGGGGCATGTGGTTTAATTTTTTTCCCAACTGGATATTCAGTTGTTCCAACATCTTTTGTTTAAAAGACTCTTTCTCCTTTGAATTAACTTGGCAACTTGGACATAAGGCAATATTGGTACATTTTTAGGTCTATTTCTGGGCTCTCAATTTTTGTTCCAATGATTTATTTGATCTATTTTTGCACATATACTATACTTTCCTGATTACTAAAGTTTTATGGTCTAGCTTGAAATCAGATAGCCCGGAAGGCTTACCTCTTCCCTGCCAATCTATGTGGCTTCTATTTATTTTTCTCGCCTTATTACATTACCTGCGACTTCCAATATAATACTGAATAGAAGCGATGAGAGTTAGCACCATTGCTGTTTTCCTGGTCTTAGATAAAATATATCCAATCCTTCACCATGAATTATGATGTTAACTGTCAGTTTTTCATAGATACCACGATCAGATGTAAAAAGTTGCTTTTATTCTTAGTTTTCTGAGAGTTGATGAAGAGTAGGCAGTCTTGGAGAAACATGTTAGCACAGAGGGTATGAAGTAAGTGTAATACATGGGGAAACTTATCAAGTTCATGTCTTCTTGCTGTCCCTCCACCATGGAGATAAGGCTGTTCTTTCCCTCTGGGTATGGGGAGGGCACATCTCACACGAGAGTCTTACGACCGGCTTCAGGTGGACAAGGACTGGGGGAGGTCAGAGAGAGCTTCCCACACCTGCCGGTGTCTCACACTCCTTCTGCTTAAAATACTCAATATGCCGAGGTGCCATGTGTTGGGGTAGCATTTGCCGAACTCCTTTAACTAACACATTAAGTAGAGACCAGTACACGAAGGGAATGTAGGATTAGGCTCCTATCTGTATGACACCGACGCTAAGAGTTAAAAGCATAAATATGCACTGACAGAACCAAGCAGAAACCCACGTCTCTGATGTAGATGGCAATAGCTTTTACTGTTTATTTGGGGAAGATTTGCGATATCTAGTTTGTATTCTACTGTGTGTGAGAAGATTACATTTTAAGGCATTGACAAGAACTTTAATTTGGTATCTTTATTGTTTGTTGTTTTTGAGGGAAGTATATCAAATGTTTAATACAACCTTTAAATTTCACACGATTTGAGCAGAGAAGTACACACAGAACTGTGGATCACCTGTATATTTCTATTTAAATTTTATTTGTTTTCAGTCTAGTGATGTGAAAAACTCCACAGGGGAATCGAGTATGCTGAGAATTGATCTTGGCCCTGAGAATAAATTACCTTGTCTCTTGACAACCTATTTTTTCTCATCAGGCCAGAAACTGTGATCCAAGTGTTATTATAAGGACTGAGAAGTCCACTTAAGTGCAAAAATTACACCATAGATTCACCCTTCTCAGGTGATTGGGAGGTGTCCATGTACACGGGGGTTATAACTCCATAACCATCATACTTTTGGGTGGGTGTGACAGAGCATTCTTGACTCAAAATTCCATTTTCCAGCTAGTTCTTGTGTGTGCTGAACCAAGGAATTGCTTGCAATGAGCTGTCTTCAGCAGGCCTCATTTAGGGCTTCCTTTAGGCTCCGTCCTCGGTGCTGTGTTGACCGAAAGATCGAAGCATCACGCGATGACATCAAGGAGCTCTGCGCCCTGCTCACGTGGAACTCGATTGTTTCTGCTTATCCGGCGACTGAAGAGGCGTGAAGGCACATTTTAAAAAACTTTTTATTTTGAAATAGTTGTAGAGTTACATGCAGTTATAAGAAACAATGCCAAGACATCCCATGTACCCCTTACTCAATTTCCTCAAAAGGCAGCATTTTGTATAACTATGGTACGATGTCACAACCAGTATATTGACATTGACAGTCAAAATAGAGACCATTTCTATCACTATAAAGAACCCTAAGGTTGCTGTTTTATAACCAGACCAATTTCTCTCCCACTACACCCTCCTCCCACGCCCCCACCCCGCCTTAACCTCTGGCAACTACTACTGTGTTCTCCACTTCTACAGTTTTGTCATTTAAGACCGTTATATAAATTGAGCCATAGAGTATGTAAACTTCTTATATTTTTTTTTTCCTTGAAATAATCCTCTGGAGATTCATCCAGGTAGTTACGTGTATAAATAGGTTTCTTTTCCTTTTTATTGTTGATGACATCCCATGGTTTGGGTTCACCAGTGTACACGTTCACCGATTGAAAGACATCTGACTTTTTCCCCAGTTTTTGGCTGTTGCAAATAAAGCTGCTATAAACATTTGTGTATAGGCTTTTATGTGAACATGACTTAATTTCTCCAAGATAAATGCCGAAGAGTGCAATTGCTAGGATGTGTGGTAGTTACGTGTTTAGTATGGTAGCTGCGTGTTTGCAGTTTAGAAACTATAAAATTGTTTTCCATAGTGACTGTATCCTATGAATGATCCAGTTTCTCCCCATCCTCATCAGCATTTAGTGTTATCACTATTATTAGTTTTTTTTAATTTTAGCCTTTCTGATTGGTGTGTAGTGATACTGCATTTTGATTTTACCTTGTATTTCCCTACTGGCTAATGATGGCAAATATCTTTTCATTGGCTAATTTTCCATCTGCATATTTTCTTCAGTGAAATGTCTGTTCATGTCTTCTACCCATTTTCTAATTGGACTTTTTTCTAAAAACTGTTGGATTTTAAGCGTCTTTACATATTTTAGATACTAGTCCTATGGTTTGCAAATAATTTCTCCCTGTCCATAGCATGTCTTTTCATCATCATAAAAGGGTTGTTTTCAGAGCAAAAGTTTTCAGTTTTGATGAAGTCATATGTATCAGTTTTTCCTTTTATGGATCATGTTTTTGGTGTCAATTCTTAAAACTCTTTACCTGCTCTAGGTCTTGAAGATATGCTCCTTTTTTTCCCTAAAAGTTTTATAGTTTTGCATTTTACATTTAAGTCGTAATTCATGCTGAGTTGGCTTTTGTAAAAAATGTGAGATTTAAGTCAAGATTTTTGTTTGTTTGACCATAGACATACAATTACTTCACCATCATTTCTCCATTGAGTTGCTTTTGAGTTGAGTCCATCCACCGACTGTTTATTTCAGTTATTGTATTTTTCAGTTCTAAAATTTCCATTTGGTTCTTCATATCTTCTGTTTCTTTGCAGAGATTTTCAGTTTTTTCATTTGTTTTAAAGCATGTTTATAATTGTTTATTGTAACATTTTTATGATGGATGCTTTAAAATTTCAGATAATCCTAACAACCTCGTCACCTAGGAATTGGTATCTGCTGATTGTCTTTTTCATTCAGTTTAAGATCTTCCTGACTCTTGGTATGACGAGTGATTTTCATTTGAAAGCTGGACATTTCGGGTATTATTATAAGACTCTGTATCTTATTTATACCTTCTGTTTTAGAGACTGGCGTGAGGTGTGGACTCATGACTCTGAGCTCGGAGTACAAGTCCAGATTTCCACTCCTCTGTTCTACTGATACTTGGGGTGGGGGAGGGAAGCTCCGTGTTACTGTTGGTTGGAGGTAGAACCCCAGGATCCCCATCTGTAAAGTGGGGAAAGTAATAGTTCTCCCTTCAAGGGGTCATCGTGAGGATTAAATGAATTCATATATTGTTCACGACTACCAGCCAAATACCACGAGGAACACCGCTTGTCATACCTGGGTTTATTACTTGCCTCAGCAGTAATAAGGGAGACAGTAAGTAAATAATAATAAATTATTTTGTGGAACTCTGGGATGACACGTGACATCTCAGGAAGAGGGCGTCAGGAGGGGCTTGTTAAAGGATTTGAGCTTGCGTTGGATGGTTCTAGAGAGGGATTAAGAAGGTGGACTGTGGCTCTGGATTGAACAGGTAGCTTGAGTTTTTAATCTGGAAAGCGGAGGAACGAGGCTAGAGCTGTAGTTGGTGGAGACGCAGCGGTCACTCCTGTGAGCTGGGAGAAAGGCGTGCGTGGTCTTCTTCATGGTTCGCACTGTGTTCTTGCTTCTCTGTCTCTCCCGGGACATTACAAAGGCATCTTATTCTGTGTCCCTGTATCATGGACACGGTGACCTCACCCGATGTTTGCGTTCTGTGAAATGGTTTATAATTAACAGGAGAACGCTCTGCTCCAAGTGCCAGGCCTTCTACCAGCTATCAGAGCTGCTTTTCCTTTTTCTTTCTTTAAATGCAAATTTCTAGTATAGAATATGGCTCAGTATGCCTTATGCTCTCTCTCTCCATGTCGTTTAAGATGTACACGCCTTGTGTCCCCAGATACACCGTAGGTGCCTGGCCGACAGCAGCATGTTTCACAGGCTCAGGTCCGCCATGTGCTTGGCCCGTGTGGAGCACTTCACAGAAGCCATCGCCCCTCCTATGGGCGGGAGCACGGTTTTCCTCTGCTATGGTCAAGCCGCCACCTTCTTCGTTTTCATTTCTATGGAAGATCTTTATTAAGTATCAAACCGCAAGGGGTGTCAGGTAGGCCTCGTCTGAAGATTATCAGACAGGGTCAGGAGGCGGTGTCGGCATTACCTGCACCGCCATTTTTCCTTTGAAGGCCTTTACTCTTCTACCCTTTGAAGAAATTCTATGCAGCTATGATCCAGCAATTCCTCTACTGGGTATTTACCCAAAGACTTGAAAACTATTATCTGAAAAGATATTTGCACACCAGTGATCAGAGCAGCATTATTCATGGTGGCCAGGACATGGAAGCAACCGAAGTGTCTGTCCTACGATAGATGACTGGCTAAAAGAGCTGTGGTACATATATACACGGGAATATGACTCAGCCATAAGAAGAGATGAAATACTGCCATTTGTGACAACGTAGACAGACCTTGAGATAATTATGCTAAGCAAAATAAGCCAGACAGAAAAAGTTGAAAAATCACATGATATCACTTATATGTGGGATATAAACCTAAAAGCAACAAATGAACAGGACAAACAAACAGAGACTCGTGGAAATGGACAATAGACTAGTGGTTACCAGATTGGAGCAGAGAGGTAGACGGGGTAAAAGGGGTCAAATATGTGGTGACAGAAAGACATCTAACTATGGGAGGTGAACACCTAGTGTAAATATATATATATGCCTTACTGTTAAAATGTACAGCTGAAACTTATCAGATTTTGTTAATCAATGTCACCATAAAAATATAAATAAATAATTTGAAAGAAAGAAAAGAAGGAAGGAAGGAAGGGAGGGA